>NC_082668.1:54108705-54408705 GCF_025265405.1 Mesoplodon densirostris
GATCAAAACCATCATTCTGGCTATTGCATACTTAGTTTTTGATTTGGACACAGAAATGTCATATTTGGCTTAAGAGTAACCATTGAGATTTTTAATCTAATTTTCACTTTAAAAATTAATGCTAATAGTCTTAACATTTACAGTAAAATGGGTAAAGCCTGATTTTCAAGTAGAAATACATAAATAGAAGCCCTGAGAACTTGAACACTGGAAACTACTTCCCAAAGAAAACTTACTAGAGCATCCATCTTTGTTTGGTATTTTAAAATAGAAAGTACTATAGCTTGTCTTCTAGAGTTAACTACAATTTAGACCCTTTCTGTAAGCACTTTTGCTAGTGGCCTTTTCATTTTTTATAAATAATTTATAAGCACTGGTAAAATTATAAAAACTATATTCTTCCTAATGTGCTCTTCTAGAACAAAATCCAATAGGCTTTCAAAACCTTATAAGTGAGCATCTTTTGTACTATTCTTGAATCCTTACAGAAGACGTTAAAGTATTTTTAACGTTACAGGTTAAAAGTTATAAGGAAGTATAATATTGAGGAAGATGTGGGGAAAAGGCATTCTTCTTTGCTGCTGTTTGGAGTGCCCTTTTCCTGTGGAGGACAATTTGGCTTTGTTTATCACTTTACACCCACAGTTGTACTCTTTCCTACAGATACACTAGCTTGTACATAAGACATGTTTACAAGGTTACTTTCTGAAGTATTGTTTGTTATTAGCAAAAGACTAGAAACAACCAAAATTCCATCAGTAAGAGGCTGGCTAAATAAATCATGGTATATCCATAGTTTGGAATACTGTTTGAAGATATATTTATCTTAATCATAGCATATCTATTATTAGGTTAAAACAGTCCACGTTCAGAAGAGCATACAGAGTATTTTACTATTTGTGTGCAAAAGGGTTGGGGCGATGAAGTCTACATATGTATTCACTTTTGAATAGAGTCTCTCTAAAATGAATCGTGATAAATGGGCAACATTATTTTCGAGGAAGGAAACTGGGTGGCTGGGAGATTTTTCACTTTATCCTTTTGTACCTTAAGAGTAATGTGAATGTGCTACCCATCCAGAAAAATTTTATGAACATTTTATTTTCAACAGAAGTAAAAGTAGAGAAAGGATGGTCTTTTCAACAAATGTGCTAGAGCAATTGGGTATCATATGCAGAAAAAAAAAAACAAAATACCTTTGATCCATACCTCTTACCATATATAAAAATTAACTCAAAATGGATGAAAGCCCTAAAGGTAAAACTTAAAACTGTAAAACTTCTGAAACATAGGATGAAACCATTGTGATCTTGGATTACACTAAGATTTCTTAGATTTGACATCAAAAGCATGATCCATAAAGGAAAAAAAGGTAACATTGACAACGTATGCTCTTCAAAGACATTGTTAAGAAAATGAAAAGCTACAGGCTGGGGGAAAAAAAAACATTTTCAAATCACATATCTGATAAAGGTCTTGTCTCCACAGTTTATTAAAAACTCTCCAAACTCACTAAGAAGGAAAAACAATCCGAAAAAAAACGGTGCAAAGTATTTTATTTATTTGGTGAACACACGTTTCACCAAAAAAGATATACGGATGATAAATAAGCACCTGAAAAGATGTTAAACATCAGTCGTTAGGGAAATGCAAATTAAAACTGCAGTGAGGTACTACCACACACTATTAGGATGTCTAAGATTGAAAAACTGATTACCCCAAGTGTTAGTGAAGATGTGGAGGAACTCTCATACCTTGCTGAAGGGAATGTAAAATCACTCAGCCACTCTGGAAAATAGTTTGGTAGTTTCTTTAAAAGTGAGACATACTACTACCATACAACCCAGCCAGTCCACTGCTATGCATTCACCAAAGATAAATGAAAGCATATATCTACACGAAGATCTGTATACAACTGCCCAGAGCAGCTGTACTTGTAACAGCTTAAAACTGGAACAACTCCAGTGTTCAGCAGAACACTATTCAGCAACAGAAAGGAAGAACTATTGATATATAAAGAAGAGTGAGTGAATCTCACAATAATTGTGCTGAGTGGAAAATCATTCAAAAATGAGTACATCAACTATGATTTCATTTATATAAAATCCTAGGAAATAAAAGTGAATTGATTGTGACAGAAAACAGGTCAGTGGTAGCCTTGGGTGGATGTGTAGGAACAGGGAGATATAGAAGTGGGGGAAATTACAAAAAGGCATAAGGGAACTTTGGGGATAATGGAAGTGTTCATTATCATGATTATGGTTTATACATATATCAAAATTGTACACTTTAAATATTCATAGCTTATTGTATTTCAACTATATCTCAGTAAGGCTGTTTTTAAAAATGTGAATGTATTATACTAAAATTAATTATTTTTAAATGTTTAAAATAACATTCTTGAAATGACAAAAACAGTAGCGATAGAGAACAAATTACTGGTTGCCAGGGGACATGGGATGAGTTTGGGGGAGGGTGTGAACACAGAGAAGTAGCACAAGTGAGTTGTTTGCGGCAGTGGAGCAGTTCTGTATCTTGGTTGTCGTGATCACAGGAATATGTGCATGGGGTCAGATTACATAGAGCTATGTGCATGTGTGCATACACAGATGAATGCAGGTTAAAAAAAATGGTGAAGGGCTTCCCTGGTGGCGCAGTGGTTGAGAGTCCGCCTGCCGACGCAGGGAACGCGGGTTCGTGCCCCGGTCCGGGAAGATGCCACATGCCGCGGAGCGGCTGGGCCCGTGAGCCATGGCCGCTGAGCCTGCGTGTCCAGAGCCTGTGCTCCGCAACGGGAGAGGCCACAACAGTGAGAGGCCCACGTACCACACACACACACACACACACACACACACACACACACAAAGTTCCTTTTCATCCATTTCTTAGATGTCTCACAGTTTCTATAGTGTTATGTTTTTATAGTTTTATATTAGAGAATATATGTAAGGGGCAATATTAGGGTAGGAGATTAAGTACAGACTACTGTGTATAAAATAAGCTACAAGGATATATTGTACATTACATGGAATATAGCCGATATTTTATAATAACTCTAAATGGAGTATAATCTTTAAAAATTGTGAATCCCTATGTTGTATAGTTGAAACTTACATAATATTATAAATCAACTCTACCTCAATTTTTAAAAATATGTATCTATATATATTTAGATCATTTGAAACAGTAGGAGGATATGACCTTGACCTAAATACTGGTATTTCCGAGACTGCCTGGTAAGCTAGCTGTGGAAGCTACTTGGATTTTAATGACACAGGAACATCAGATCTCTGAGGGCAGCAGGATTTATTTGCTTCTGTGTTCTTCCCCATTTCAGTGTCCTGAATTAGAAATTCTTCCAAAAAAGAAACCCAGTATAAAAAGTAAAGTGCTTTATAGATGAGAACATGCCATCTGACAAGTTTCAGGGCATTTTATTGAGTACTCTGAGGCTGGGGGTAGCGTAAGTTACCTGAGAAATATTGTGGAATAAGGATATTCTGTGTTTTGTTTGAAGAGAGGCAAATCGAAAATTCTTGAGTGTTCATCAGTATTTTCCACTGAGTTCTAAGGTTAACAGCAGTTTGCTTACGTTTAAAATGAGAATAAGTGTTGCATCAATACCTCTCTTTAGAGGCAGCCATTCTAATTCTGAACCTTAAGTGAATACACTTAAGGGGGAGCCATGGAACATGTTTTATACTGTACACTGTGGAAAAGAGCACCAGAAACAGGCAAAGATGAGAAAAAGGATTCTGCTGATGGAACAAGAGAGATTTCCTAAGACAAAATGTGTTTTCATGTAGCCTTTCTAAAAAAAACGAAGTATTAGCACTCAAATTTTAGCAGCTCTTGAAAACAATCAGTGGCTACAACCAAGAGGAGTTTGCCCTTCAGAGGTGGGAAACAAGAAAAGATACTGAGAGAGGAAAAGGTTGATTTAAATTAAAAATTTTGGATGAATTTTTTTCTGATTCAGAGATAAGCTCAGTAATGTTAATTGTCGATTTGTATTGAGAGGGTTGGGAATAAGAGGAAGAAAATGTAGAAAAACACACAAGTTGGAGATTTGTGAGTAACTATTAATGATTTTATTCCCCCAAATCATCTTTTCTTTAAAGTGAAAGATGTGAGTAGTCAGCTTTATGAGTTAGTTTTCAAATATAATTCAGCCTATAAGAATTCTGTTAATTCAACTTTCGTAATTCTCTGTGGGTAAACACAAGACTCTTGTCTCCTTACATATGGACAATTCTAATTATCCGTACTCAGAAAGGGTTTTGAATACTAGATACCACAATTTCTTTAAAATTGAAATATTTTACCCACAAAGTCTCACTGTTATATTCATGAGTCATGTTAATTTGGAGTTTCCATAAATGCTACAAACCAAATGAATTATCTCAGTACATGTATAGGGCTATAGCCTATTTTATTTGTTGAAATAGCTATTTTAGTTGAAATAGCATCATTAGAAAAACAGGATCGCTTTTTACAAGTTTTAAGGGTTTTCTGTGATTTTTTTCTGCAAAACTTGTGACATCTTAATTTTTTCTGTTTTGGAGTGTGTGTGTGTATATATATATATATATTTCTTTAATGAGACTTGTTTTTTTATTCTTCTGTTTTCCCTCTAGATAAAAGTTAAGCAGCTAGAAGAACAACTACATTCTTTTACTGAAACCAGTTCACAGAACGACCATCTACGCAAGTTGAATAAGGCACTAGAGGGCAAATATGCTCAGGTGTGATGAATAGCTATAAAACAGATTGCTTCTATGTTGTTTTAATTAGCTTTTTAAGAATTTGGTGACTTTCTCCCCACCTCACCGTATGATCCCAGAAAGATGAATATTCTCTCACTTGACTCAATTTATCAAAAATATTTTAAACACCCTCGATGTACAAGGTTCCACTCAACCACAGAAGAGTTCATAAAGATGCCTGAAGCAGTATTGGGACATTCAACTTGCATGCTCTGATTGCAGGATTAGGAATGTACTCGGCAGACTTTATTATAGAATAGAAGGTTATGCCTTTCAGAAACAAAATAGATTGTATTGTGAGCATGCATAGGGAACATCATCATGATGAAAGCCTCGAGAATCTCTATCATAGAGGAAGTGATTTTTTTAATTTGAACCTTAAAACTTTTGGCAGAGGTGAGGAACAAGTATCTTTGGGTTTTTAATTACAGGCGAACGCAGAACTCATTGCCAACAAGATATACTTGCAATAGCGCACTTGAAAGAGGTATTAGTAGTGAAGGTGCTTACTTGTTAGCATGGTAGCTATTGAGACTGAGACTATTGAGACTATTAACAATGATTTACAAATTTATCACATGATTCATTTTTAATTTTTAACAGTGTAAGCATGTGTGACTTCTTTAACTATAACGTTTGTGTATGTCTACCCTTGGTAACCAAGCAACTAGAATGTGTCTTCAAATGGGTTCTAACAATCTGACTATACTGGTAAAGGGGACCTCATTAGATATGCTTTGTTTCTGCATGAGGACATACTTTACGCTAGTATTTTCTTCATTCTGAAAGCAAAGGAACACATTTTAAAGTATATTTTCCATCCCAGCTTCATTTAGAACGTTGTGTTGTTTCTCATAGTAAAGGGGGCACTCACTGAAAAATAATTCTAGGTTTAGTTGATTTTGTCTTTTTAAATTGCTGATGCTTCCAAGAAGGAGGAAGTCTCCAGAGAGGCCTGCATCTTCAAAATTACTTTAAAGCCACAGGCCCCGTGTCAACACTGTAAAGGAACGAAGTTCATCAGTTGTTTTGCCCAGTGTTAGGCCAAACCCTACACACCATGTGACCTTTGCACCTACCCTGACTTCTGTGAGGTCTTCTCAGGAGATTGGAGACTCTGGGATCTCTCTAAAGACTCTTTTGAATGCCATTAAAACCATGGAGGGAAGACTGGAAGGTAAAATAGACATTCTTGCCTCAAGACCATTAAAAAATGATGAGTCACCAAATTTTCTTCACCGGGATTCGGTAAGTGAAGGCCACAAATTAAATCATAAGGAAATTTCAGATTTATACAACAATGAAGAAAAGTAGTAACATCTAGAAAGATAACGTTTGGAGGTGTGAGTAACAACAAGGAAAGAACTTCTTCACAAACAGCAAAAACTGATGATGTAGATCAAAACCATCATTCTGGCTATTGCATACTTAGTTTTTGATTTGGACACAGAAATGTCATATTTGGCTTAAGAGTAACCATTGAGATTTTTAATCTAATTTTCACTTTAAAAATTAATGCTAATAGTCTTAACATTTACAGTAAAATGGGTAAAGCCTGATTTTCAAGTAGAAATACATAAATAGAAGCCCTGAGAACTTGAACACTGGAAACTACTTCCCAAAGAAAACTTACTAGAGCATCCATCTTTGTTTGGTATTTAAAAATAGAAAGTACTATAACTTGTCTTCTAGAGTTAACTACAATTTAGACCCTTTCTGTAAGCACTTTTGCTAGTGGCCTTTTCATTTTTTATAAATAATTTATAAGCACTGGTAAAATTATAAAAACTATATTCTTCCTAATGTGCTTTTCTAGAACAAAATCCAATAGGCTTTCAAAACCTTATAAGTGAGCATCTTTTGTACTATTCTTGAATCCTTACAGAAGACGTTAAAGTATTTTTAACGTTACAGGTTAAAAGTTATAAGGAAGTATAATATTGAGGAAGATGTGGGGAAAAGGCATTCTTCTTTGCTGCTGTTTGGAGTGCCCTTTTCCTGTGGAGGACAATTTGGCTTTGTTTATCACTTTACACCCACAGTTGTACTCTTTCCTACAGATACACTAGCTTGTACATAAGACATGTTTACAAGGTTACTTTCTGAAGTATTGTTTGTTATTAGCAAAAGACTAGAAACAACCAAAATTCCATCAGTAAGAGGCTGGCTAAATAAATCATGGTATATCCATAGTTTGGAATACTGTTTGAAGATATATTTATCTTAATCATAGCATATCTATTATTAGGTTAAAACAGTCCAGGTTCAGAAGAGCATACAGAGTATTTTACTATTTGTGTGCAAAAGGGTTGGGGCGATGAAGTCTACATATGTATTCACTTTTGAATAGAGTCTCTCTAAAATGAATCGTGATAAATGGGCAACATTATTTTCGAGGAAGGAAACTGGGTGGCTGGGAGATTTTTCACTTTATCCTTTTGTACCTTAAGAGTAATGTGAATGTGCTACCCATCCAGAAAAATTTTATGAACATTTTATTTTCAACAGAAGTAAAAGTAGAGAAAGGATGGTCTTTTCAACAAATGTGCTAGAGCAATTGGGTATCATATGCAGAAACAAAAAAAACAAAATACCTTTGATCCATACCTCTTACCATATATAAAAATTAACTCAAAATGGATGAAAGCCCTAAAGGTAAAACTTAAAACTGTAAAACTTCTGAAACATAGGATGAAACTATTGTGATCTTGGATTACACTAAGATTTCTTAGATTTGACATCAAAAGCATGATCCATAAAGGAAAAAAAGGTAACATTGACAACGTATGCTCTTCAAAGATATTGTTAAGAAAATGAAAAGCTACAGGCTGGGGGAAAAAAAAACATTTTCAAATCACATATCTGATAAAGGTCTTGTCTCCACAGTTTATTAAAAACTCTCCAAACTCACTAAGAAGGAAAAACAATCCGAAAAAAAACGGTGCAAAGTATTTTATTTATTTGGTGAACACACGTTTCACCAAAAAAGATATACGGATGATAAATAAGCACCTGAAAAGATGTTAAACATCAGTCATTAGGGAAATGCAAATTAAAACTGCAGTGAGGTACTACCACACACTATTAGGATGTCTAAGATTGAAAAACTGATTACCCCAAGTGTTAGTGAAGATGTGGAGGAACTCTCATACCTTGCTGAAGGGAATGTAAAATCACTCAGCCACTCTGGAAAATAGTTTGGTAGTTTCTTTAAAAGTGAGACATACTACTACCATACAACCCAGCCAGTCCACTCCTATGCATTCACCAAAGATAAATGAAAGCATATATCTACACGAAGATCTGTATACAACTGCCCAGAGCAGCTGTACTTGTAACAGCTTAAAACTGGAACAACTCCAGTGTTCAGCAGAACACTATTCAGCAACAGAAAGGAAGAACTATTGATATATAAAGAAGAGTGAGTGAATCTCACAATAATTGTGCTGAGTGGAAAATCATTCAAAAATGAGTACATCAACTATGATTTCATTTATATAAAATCCTAGGAAATAAAAGTGAATTGATTGTGACAGAAAACAGGTCAGTGGTAGCCTTGGGTGGATGTGTAGGAACAGGGAGATATAGAAGTGGGGGAAATTACAAAAAGGCATAAGGGAACTTTGGGGATAATGGAAGTGTTCATTATCATGATTATGGTTTATACATATATCAAAATTGTACACTTTAAATATTCATAGCTTATTGTATTTCAACTATATCTCAGTAAGGCTGTTTTTAAAAATGTGAATGTATTATACTAAAATTAATTATTTTTAAATGTTTAAAATAACATTCTTGAAATGACAAAAACAGTAGCGATAGAGAACAAATTACTGGTTGCCAGGGGACATGGGATGAGTTTGGGGGAGGGTGTGAACACAGAGAAGTAGCACAAGTGAGTTGTTTGCGGCAGTGGAGCAGTTCTGTATCTTGGTTGTCGTGATCACAGGAATATGTGCATGGGGTCAGATTACATAGAGCTATGTGCATGTGTGCATACACAGATGAATGCAGGTTAAAAAAAATGGTGAAGGGCTTCCCTGGTGGCGCAGTGGTTGAGAGTCCGCCTGCCGACGCAGGGGACGCGGGTTCGTGCCCCGGTCCAGGACGATGCCACATGCCGCGGAGCGGCTGGGCCCGTGAGCCATGGCCGCTGAGCCTGCGTGTCCGGAGCCTGTGCTCCGCAACGGGAGAGGCCACAACAGTGAGAGGCCCACGTACCACACACACACACACACACACACACACACACACACACACACACACAAAGTTCCTTTTCATCCATTTCTTAGGTGTCTCACAGTTTCTATAGTGTTATGTTTTTATAGTTTTATATTAGAGAATATATGTAAGGGGCAATATTAGGGTAGGAGATTAAGTACAGACTACTGTGTATAAAATAAGCTACAAGGATATATTGTACATTACATGGAATATAGCCGATATTTTATAATAACTCTAAATGGAGTATAATCTTTAAAAATTGTGAATCCCTATGTTGTATAGTTGAAACTTACATAATATTATAAATCAACTCTACCTCAATTTTTAAAAATATGTATCTATATATATTTAGATCATTTGAAACAGTAGGAGGATATGACCTTGACCTAAATACTGGTATTTCCGAGACTGCCTGGTAAGCTAGCTGTGGAAGCTACTTGGATTTTAATGACACAGGAACATCAGATCTCTGAGGGCAGCAGGATTTATTTGCTTCTGTGTTCTTCCCCATTTCAGTGTCCTGAATTAGAAATTCTTCCAAAAAAGAAACCCAGTATAAAAAGTAAAGTGCTTTATAGATGAGAACATGCCATCTGACAAGTTTCAGGGCATTTTATTGAGTACTCTGAGGCTGGGGGTAGCGTAAGTTACCTGAGAAATATTGTGGAATAAGGATATTCTGTGTTTTGTTTGAAGAGAGGCAAATCGAAAATTCTTGAGTGTTCATCAGTATTTTCCACTGAGTTCTAAGGTTAACAGCAGTTTGCTTACGTTTAAAATGAGAATAAGTGTTGCATCAATACCTCTCTTTAGAGGCAGCCATTCTAATTCTGAACCTTAAGTGAATACACTTAAGGGGGAGCCATGGAACATGTTTTATACTGTACACTGTGGAAAAGAGCACCAGAAACAGGCAAAGATGAGAAAAAGGATTCTGCTGATGGAACAAGAGAGATTTCCTAAGACAAAATGTGTTTTCATGTAGCCTTTCTAAAAAAAACGAAGTATTAGCACTCAAATTTTAACAGCTCTTGAAAACAATCAGTGGCTACAACCAAGAGGAGTTTGCCCTTCAGAGGTGGGAAACAAGAAAAGATACTGAGAGAGGAAAAGGTTGATTTAAATTAAAAATTTTGGATGAATTTTTTTCTGATTCAGAAATAAGCTCAGTAATGTTAATTGTCGATTTGTATTGAGAGGGTTGGGAATAAGAGGAAGAAAATGTAGAAAAACACACAAGTTGGAGATTTGTGAGTAACTATTAATGATTTTATTCCCCCAAATCATCTTTTCTTTAAAGTGAAAGATGTGAGTAGTCAGCTTTATGAGTTAGTTTTCAAATATAATTCAGCCTATAAGAATTCTGTTAATTCAACTTTCGTAATTCTCTGTGGGTAAACACAAGACTCTTGTCTCCTTACATATGGACAATTCTAATTATCCGTACTCAGAAAGGGTTTTGAATACTAGATACCACAATTTCTTTAAAATTGAAATATTTTACCCACAAAGTCTCACTGTTATATTCATGAGTCATGTTAATTTGGAGTTTCCATAAATGCTACAAACCAAATGAATTATCTCAGTACATGTATAGGGCTATAGCCTATTTTATTTGATGAAATAGCTATTTTAGTTGAAATAGCATCATTAGAAAAACAGGATCGCTTTTTACAAGTTTTAAGGGTTTTCTGTGATTTTTTTCTGCAAAACTTGTGACATCTTAATTTTTTCTGTTTTGGAGTGTGTGTGTGTATATATATATATATATTTCTTTAATGAGACTTGTTTTTTTATTCTTCTGTTTTCCCTCTAGATAAAAGTTAAGCAGCTAGAAGAACAACTACATTCTTTTACTGAAACCAGTTCACAGAACGACCATCTACGCAAGTTGAATAAGGCACTAGAGGGCAAATATGCTCAGGTGTGATGAATAGCTATAAAACAGATTGCTTCTATGTTGTTTTAATTAGCTTTTTAAGAATTTGGTGACTTTCTCCCCACCTCACCGTATGATCCCAGAAAGATGAATATTCTCTCACTTGACTCAATTTATCAAAAATATTTTAAACACCCTCGATGTACAAGGTTCCACTCAACCACAGAAGAGTTCATAAAGATGCCTGAAGCAGTATTGGGACATTCAACTTGCATGCTCTGATTGCAGGATTAGGAATGTACTCGGCAGACTTTATTATAGAATAGAAGGTTATGCCTTTCAGAAACAAAATAGATTGTATTGTGAGCATGCATAGGGAACATCATCATGATGAAAGCCTCGAGAATCTCTATCATAGAGGAAGTGATTTTTTTAATTTGAACCTTAAAACTTTTGGCAGAGGTGAGGAACAAGTATCTTTGGGTTTTTAATTACAGGCGAACGCAGAACTCATTGCCAACAAGATATACTTGCAATAGCGCACTTGAAAGAGGTATTAGTAGTGAAGGTGCTTACTTGTTAGCATGGTAGCTATTGAGACTGAGACTATTGAGACTATTAACAATGATTTACAAATTTATCACATGATTCATTTTTAATTTTTAACAGTGTAAGCATGTGTGACTTCTTTAACTATAACGTTTGTGTATGTCTACCCTTGGTAACCAAGCAACTAGAATGTGTCTTCAAATGGGTTCTAACAATCTGACTATACTGGTAAAGGGGACCTCATTAGATATGCTTTGTTTCTGCATGAGGACATACTTTACGCTAGTATTTTCTTCATTCTGAAAGCAAAGGAACACATTTTAAAGTATATTTTCCATCCCAGCTTCATTTAGAACGTTGTGTTGTTTCTCATAGTAAAGGGGGCACTCACTGAAAAATAATTCTAGGTTTAGTTGATTTTGTCTTTTTAAATTGCTGATGCTTCCAAGAAGGAGGAAGTCTCCAGAGAGGCCTGCATCTTCAAAATTACTTTAAAGCCACAGGCCCCGTGTCAACACTGTAAAGGAACGAAGTTCATCAGTTGTTTTGCCCAGTGTTAGGCCAAACCCTACACACCATGTGACCTTTGCACCTACCCTGACTTCTGTGAGGTCTTCTCAGGAGATTGGAGACTCTGGGATCTCTCTAAAGACTCTTTTGAATGCCATTAAAACCATGGAGGGAAGACTGGAAGGTAAAATAGACATTCTTGCCTCAAGACCATTAAAAAATGATGAGTCACCAAATTTTCTTCACCGGGATTCGGTAAGTGAAGGCCACAAATTAAATCATAAGGAAATTTCAGATTTATACAACAATGAAGAAAAGTAGTAACATCTAGAAAGATAACGTTTGGAGGTGTGAGTAACAACAAGGAAAGAACTTCTTCACAAACAGCAAAAACTGATGATGTAGATCAAAACCATCATTCTGGCTATTGCATACTTAGTTTTTGATTTGGACACAGAAATGTCATATTTGGCTTAAGAGTAACCATTGAGATTTTTAATCTAATTTTCGCTTTAAAAATTAATGCTAATAGTCTTAACATTTACAGTAAAATGGGTAAAGCCTGATTTTCAAGTAGAAATACATAAATAGAAGCCCTGAGAACTTGAACACTGGAAACTACTTCCCAAAGAAAACTTACTAGAGCATCCATCTTTGTTTGGTATTTAAAAATAGAAAGTACTATAGCTTGTCTTCTAGAGTTAACTACAATTTAGACCCTTTCTGTAAGCACTTTTGCTAGTGGCCTTTTCATTTTTTATAAATAATTTATAAGCACTGGTAAAATTATAAAAACTATATTCTTCCTAATGTGCTTTTCTAGAACAAAATCCAATAGGCTTTCAAAACCTTATAAGTGAGCATCTTTTGTACTATTCTTGAATCCTTACAGAAGACGTTAAAGTATTTTTAACGTTACAGGTTAAAAGTTGTAAGGAAGTATAATATTGAGGAAGATGTGGGGAAAAGGCATTCTTCTTTGCTGCTGTTTGGAGTGCCCTTTTCCTGTGGAGGACAATTTGGCTTTGTTTATCACTTTACACCCACAGTTGTACTCTTTCCTACAGATACACTAGCTTGTACATAAGACATGTTTACAAGGTTACTTTCTGAAGTATTGTTTGTTATTAGCAAAAGACTAGAAACAACCAAAATTCCATCAGTAAGAGGCTGGCTAAATAAATCATGGTATATCCATAGTTTGGAATACTGTTTGAAGATATATTTATCTTAATCATAGCATATCTATTATTAGGTTAAAACAGTCCAGGTTCAGAAGAGCATACAGAGTATTTTACTATTTGTGTGCAAAAGGGTTGGGGCGATGAAGTCTACATATGTATTCACTTTTGAATAGAGTCTCTCTAAAATGAATCGTGATAAATGGGCAACATTATTTTCGAGGAAGGAAACTGGGTGGCTGGGAGATTTTTCACTTTATCCTTTTGTACCTTAAGAGTAATGTGAATGTGCTACCCATCCAGAAAAATTTTATGAACATTTTATTTTCAACAGAAGTAAAAGTAGAGAAAGGATGGTCTTTTCAACAAATGTGCTAGAGCAATTGGGTATCATATGCAGAAACAAAAAAACAAAATACCTTTGATCCATACCTCTTACCATATATAAAAATTAACTCAAAATGGATGAAAGCCCTAAAGGTAAAACTTAAAACTGTAAAACTTCTGAAACATAGGATGAAACCATTGTGATCTTGGATTACACTAAGATTTCTTAGATTTGACATCAAAAGCATGATCCATAAAGGAAAAAAAGGTAACATTGACAACGTATGCTCTTCAAAGACATTGTTAAGAAAATGAAAAGCTACAGGCTGGGGGAAAAAAAAACATTTTCAAATCACATATCTGATAAAGGTCTTGTCTCCACAGTTTATTAAAAACTCTCCAAACTCACTAAGAAGGAAAAACAATCCGAAAAAAAACGGTGCAAAGTATTTTATTTATTTGGTGAACACACGTTTCACCAAAAAAGATATACGGATGATAAATAAGCACCTGAAAAGATGTTAAACATCAGTCATTAGGGAAATGCAAATTAAAACTGCAGTGAGGTACTACCACACACTATTAGGATGTCTAAGATTGAAAAACTGATTACCCCAAGTGTTAGTGAAGATGTGGAGGAACTCTCATACCTTGCTGAAGGGAATGTAAAATCACTCAGCCACTCTGGAAAATAGTTTGGTAGTTTCTTTAAAAGTGAGACATACTACTACCATACAACCCAGCCAGTCCACTCCTATGCATTCACCAAAGATAAATGAAAGCATATATCTACACGAAGATCTGTATACAACTGCCCAGAGCAGCTGTACTTGTAACAGCTTAAAACTGGAACAACTCCAGTGTTCAGCAGAACACTATTCAGCAACAGAAAGGAAGAACTATTGATATATAAAGAAGAGTGAGTGAATCTCACAATAATTGTGCTGAGTGGAAAATCATTCAAAAATGAGTACATCAACTATGATTTCATTTATATAAAATCCTAGGAAATAAAAGTGAATTGATTGTGACAGAAAACAGGTCAGTGGTAGCCTTGGGTGGCTGTGTAGGAACAGGGAGATATAGAAGTGGGGGAAATTACAAAAAGGCATAAGGGAACTTTGGGGATAATGGAAGTGTTCATTATCATGATTATGGTTTATACATATATCAAAATTGTACACTTTAAATATTCATAGCTTATTGTATTTCAACTATATCTCAGTAAGGCTGTTTTTAAAAATGTGAATGTATTATACTAAAATTAATTATTTTTAAATGTTTAAAATAACATTCTTGAAATGACAAAAACAGTAGCGATAGAGAACAAATTACTGGTTGCCAGGGGACATGGGATGAGTTTGGGGGAGGGTGTGAACACAGAGAAGTAGCACAAGTGAGTTGTTTGCGGCAGTGGAGCAGTTCTGTATCTTGGTTGTCGTGATCACAGGAATATGTGCATGGGATCAGATTACATAGAGCTATGTGCATGTGTGCATACACAGATGAATGCAGGTTAAAAAAAATGGTGAAGGGCTTCCCTGGTGGCGCAGTGGTTGAGAGTCCGCCTGCCGACGCAGGGGACGCGGGTTCGTGCCCCGGTCCGGGAAGATGCCACATGCCGCGGAGCGGCTGGGCCCGTGAGCCATGGCCGCTGAGCCTGCGTGTCCGGAGCCTGTGCTCCGCAACGGGAGAGGCCACAACAGTGAGAGGCCCACGTACCACACACACACACACACACACACACACACACAGTTCCTTTTCATCCATTTCTTAGGTGTCTCACAGTTTCTATAGTGTTATGTTTTTATAGTTTTATATTAGAGAATATATGTAAGGGGCAATATTAGGGTAGGAGATTAAGTACAGACTACTGTGTATAAAATAAGCTACAAGGATATATTGTACATTACATGGAATATAGCCGATATTTTATAATAACTCTAAATGGAGTATAATCTTTAAAAATTGTGAATCCCTATGTTGTATAGTTGAAACTTACATAATATTATAAATCAACTCTACCTCAATTTTTAAAAATATGTATCTATATATATTTAGATCATTTGAAACAGTAGGAGGATATGACCTTGACCTAAATACTGGTATTTCCGAGACTGCCTGGTAAGCTAGCTGTGGAAGCTACTTGGATTTTAATGACACAGGAACATCAGATCTCTGAGGGCAGCAGGATTTATTTGCTTCTGTGTTCTTCCCCATTTCAGTGTCCTGAATTAGAAATTCTTCCAAAAAAGAAACCCAGTATAAAAAGTAAAGTGCTTTATAGATGAGAACATGCCATCTGACAAGTTTCAGGGCATTTTATTGAGTACTCTGAGGCTGGGGGTAGCGTAAGTTACCTGAGAAATATTGTGGAATAAGGATATTCTGTCTTTTGTTTGAAGAGAGGCAAATCGAAAATTCTTGAGTGTTCATCAGTATTTTCCACTGAGTTCTAAGGTTAACAGCAGTTTGCTTACGTTTAAAATGAGAATAAGTGTTGCATCAATACCTCTCTTTAGAGGCAGCCATTCTAATTCTGAACCTTAAGTGAATACACTTAAGGGGGAGCCATGGAACATGTTTTATACTGTACACTGTGGAAAAGAGCACCAGAAACAGGCAAAGATGAGAAAAAGGATTCTGCTGATGGAACAAGAGAGATTTCCTAAGACAAAATGTGTTTTCATGTAGCCTTTCTAAAAAAAACGAAGTATTAGCACTCAAATTTTAACAGCTCTTGAAAACAATCAGTGGCTACAACCAAGAGGAGTTTGCCCTTCAGAGGTGGGAAACAAGAAAAGATACTGAGAGAGGAAAAGGTTGATTTAAATTAAAAATTTTGGATGAATTTTTTTCTGATTCAGAAATAAGCTCAGTAATGTTAATTGTCGATTTGTATTGAGAGGGTTGGGAATAAGAGGAAGAAAATGTAGAAAAACACACAAGTTGGAGATTTGTGAGTAAATATTAATGATTTTATTCCCCCAAATCATCTTTTCTTTAAAGTGAAAGATGTGAGTAGTCAGCTTTATGAGTTAGTTTTCAAATATAATTCAGCCTATAAGAATTCTGTTAATTCAACTTTCGTAATTCTCTGTGGGTAAACACAAGACTCTTGTCTCCTTACATATGGACAATTCTAATTATCCGTACTCAGAAAGGGTTTTGAATACTAGATACCACAATTTCTTTAAAATTGAAATATTTTACCCACAAAGTCTCACTGTTATATTCATGAGTCATGTTAATTTGGAGTTTCCATAAATGCTACAAACCAAATGAATTATCTCAGTACATGTATAGGGCTATAGCCTATTTTATTTGATGAAATAGCTATTTTAGTTGAAATAGCATCATTAGAAAAACAGGATCGCTTTTTACAAGTTTTAAGGGTTTTCTGTGATTTTTTTCTGCAAAACTTGTGACATCTTAATTTTTTCTGTTTTGGAGTGTGTGTGTGTATATATATATATATATTTCTTTAATGAGACTTGTTTTTTTATTCTTCTGTTTTCCCTCTAGATAAAAGTTAAGCAGCTAGAAGAACAACTACATTCTTTTACTGAAACCAGTTCACAGAACGACCATCTACGCAAGTTGAATAAGGCACTAGAGGGCAAATATGCTCAGGTGTGATGAATAGCTATAAAACAGATTGCTTCTATGTTGTTTTAATTAGCTTTTTAAGAATTTGGTGACTTTCTCCCCACCTCACCGTATGATCCCAGAAAGATGAATATTCTCTCACTTGACTCAATTTATCAAAAATATTTTAAACACCCTCGATGTACAAGGTTCCACTCAACCACAGAAGAGTTCATAAAGATGCCTGAAGCAGTATTGGGACATTCAACTTGCATGCTCTGATTGCAGGATTAGGAATGTACTCGGCAGACTTTATTATAGAATAGAAGGTTATGCCTTTCAGAAACAAAATAGATTGTATTGTGAGCATGCATAGGGAACATCATCATGATGAAAGCCTCGAGAATCTCTATCATAGAGGAAGTGATTTTTTTAATTTGAACCTTAAAACTTTTGGCAGAGGTGAGGAACAAGTATCTTTGGGTTTTTAATTACAGGCGAACGCAGAACTCATTGCCAACAAGATATACTTGCAATAGCGCACTTGAAAGAGGTATTAGTAGTGAAGGTGCTTACTTGTTAGCATGGTAGCTATTGAGACTGAGACTATTGAGACTATTAACAATGATTTACAAATTTATCACATGATTCATTTTTAATTTTTAACAGTGTAAGCATGTGTGACTTCTTTAACTATAACGTTTGTGTATGTCTACCCTTGGTAACCAAGCAACTAGAATGTGTCTTCAAATGGGTTCTAACAATCTGACTATACTGGTAAAGGGGACCTCATTAGATATGCTTTGTTTCTGCATGAGGACATACTTTACGCTAGTATTTTCTTCATTCTGAAAGCAAAGGAACACATTTTAAAGTATATTTTCCATCCCAGCTTCATTTAGAACGTTGTGTTGTTTCTCATAGTAAAGGGGGCACTCACTGAAAAATAATTCTAGGTTTAGTTGATTTTGTCTTTTTAAATTGCTGATGCTTCCAAGAAGGAGGAAGTCTCCAGAGAGGCCTGCATCTTCAAAATTACTTTAAAGCCACAGGCCCCGTGTCAACACTGTAAAGGAACGAAGTTCATCAGTTGTTTTGCCCAGTGTTAGGCCAAACCCTACACACCATGTGACCTTTGCACCTACCCTGACTTCTGTGAGGTCTTCTCAGGAGATTGGAGACTCTGGGATCTCTCTAAAGACTCTTTTGAATGCCATTAAAACCATGGAGGGAAGACTGGAAGGTAAAATAGACATTCTTGCCTCAAGACCATTAAAAAATGATGAGTCACCAAATTTTCTTCACCGGGATTCGGTAAGTGAAGGCCACAAATTAAATCATAAGGAAATTTCAGATTTATACAACAATGAAGAAAAGTAGTAACATCTAGAAAGATAACGTTTGGAGGTGTGAGTAACAACAAGGAAAGAACTTCTTCACAAACAGCAAAAACTGATGATGTAGATCAAAACCATCATTCTGGCTATTGCATACTTAGTTTTTGATTTGGACACAGAAATGTCATATTTGGCTTAAGAGTAACCATTGAGATTTTTAATCTAATTTTCGCTTTAAAAATTAATGCTAATAGTCTTAACATTTACAGTAAAATGGGTAAAGCCTGATTTTCAAGTAGAAATACATAAATAGAAGCCCTGAGAACTTGAACACTGGAAACTACTTCCCAAAGAAAACTTACTAGAGCATCCATCTTTGTTTGGTATTTAAAAATAGAAAGTACTATAGCTTGTCTTCTAGAGTTAACTACAATTTAGACCCTTTCTGTAAGCACTTTTGCTAGTGGCCTTTTCATTTTTTATAAATAATTTATAAGCACTGGTAAAATTATAAAAACTATATTCTTCCTAATGTGCTTTTCTAGAACAAAATCCAATAGGCTTTCAAAACCTTATAAGTGAGCATCTTTTGTACTATTCTTGAATCCTTACAGAAGACGTTAAAGTATTTTTAACGTTACAGGTTAAAAGTTGTAAGGAAGTATAATATTGAGGAAGATGTGGGGAAAAGGCATTCTTCTTTGCTGCTGTTTGGAGTGCCCTTTTCCTGTGGAGGACAATTTGGCTTTGTTTATCACTTTACACCCACAGTTGTACTCTTTCCTACAGATACACTAGCTTGTACATAAGACATGTTTACAAGGTTACTTTCTGAAGTATTGTTTGTTATTAGCAAAAGACTAGAAACAACCAAAATTCCATCAGTAAGAGGCTGGCTAAATAAATCATGGTATATCCATAGTTTGGAATACTGTTTGAAGATATATTTATCTTAATCATAGCATATCTATTATTAGGTTAAAACAGTCCACGTTCAGAAGAGCATACAGAGTATTTTACTATTTGTGTGCAAAAGGGTTGGGGCGATGAAGTCTACATATGTATTCACTTTTGAATAGAGTCTCTCTAAAATGAATCGTGATAAATGGGCAACATTATTTTCGAGGAAGGAAACTGGGTGGCTGGGAGATTTTTCACTTTATCCTTTTGTACCTTAAGAGTAATGTGAATGTGCTACCCATCCAGAAAAATTTTATGAACATTTTATTTTCAACAGAAGTAAAAGTAGAGAAAGGATGGTCTTTTCAACAAATGTGCTAGAGCAATTGGGTATCATATGCAGAAACAAAAAAACAAAATACCTTTGATCCATACCTCTTACCATATATAAAAATTAACTCAAAATGGATGAAAGCCCTAAAGGTAAAACTTAAAACTGTAAAACTTCTGAAACATAGGATGAAACCATTGTGATCTTGGATTACACTAAGATTTCTTAGATTTGACATCAAAAGCATGATCCATAAAGGAAAAAAAGGTAACATTGACAACGTATGCTCTTCAAAGACATTGTTAAGAAAATGAAAAGCTACAGGCTGGGGGAAAAAAAAACATTTTCAAATCACATATCTGATAAAGGTCTTGTCTCCACAGTTTATTAAAAACTCTCCAAACTCACTAAGAAGGAAAAACAATCCGAAAAAAAACGGTGCAAAGTATTTTATTTATTTGGTGAACACACGTTTCACCAAAGAAGATATACGGATGATAAATAAGCACCTGAAAAGATGTTAAACATCAGTCATTAGGGAAATGCAAATTAAAACTGCAGTGAGGTACTACCACACACTATTAGGATGTCTAAGATTGAAAAACTGATTACCCCAAGTGTTAGTGAAGATGTGGAGGAACTCTCATACCTTGCTGAAGGGAATGTAAAATCACTCAGCCACTCTGGAAAATAGTTTGGTAGTTTCTTTAAAAGTGAGACATACTACTACCATACAACCCAGCCAGTCCACTCCTATGCATTCACCAAAGATAAATGAAAGCATATATCTACACGAAGATCTGTATACAACTGCCCAGAGCAGCTGTACTTGTAACAGCTTAAAACTGGAACAACTCCAGTGTTCAGCAGAACACTATTCAGCAACAGAAAGGAAGAACTATTGATATATAAAGAAGAGTGAGTGAATCTCACAATAATTGTGCTGAGTGGAAAATCATTCAAAAATGAGTACATCAACTATGATTTCATTTATATAAAATCCTAGGAAATAAAAGTGAATTGATTGTGACAGAAAACAGGTCAGTGGTAGCCTTGGGTGGATGTGTAGGAACAGGGAGATATAGAAGTGGGGGAAATTACAAAAAGGCATAAGGGAACTTTGGGGATAATGGAAGTGTTCATTATCATGATTATGGTTTATACATATATCAAAATTGTACACTTTAAATATTCATAGCTTATTGTATTTCAACTATATCTCAGTAAGGCTGTTTTTAAAAATGTGAATGTATTATACTAAAATTAATTATTTTTAAATGTTTAAAATAACATTCTTGAAATGACAAAAACAGTAGCGATAGAGAACAAATTACTGGTTGCCAGGGGACATGGGATGAGTTTGGGGGAGGGTGTGAACACAGAGAAGTAGCACAAGTGAGTTGTTTGCGGCAGTGGAGCAGTTCTGTATCTTGGTTGTCGTGATCACAGGAATATGTGCATGGGGTCAGATTACATAGAGCTATGTGCATGTGTGCATACACAGATGAATGCAGGTTAAAAAAAATGGTGAAGGGCTTCCCTGGTGGCGCAGTGGTTGAGAGTCCGCCTGCCGACGCAGGGGACGCGGGTTCGTGCCCCGGTCCGGGAAGATGCCACATGCCGCGGAGCGGCTGGGCCCGTGAGCCATGGCCGCTGAGCCTGCGTGTCCGGAGCCTGTGCTCCGCAACGGGAGAGGCCACAACAGTGAGAGGCCCACGTACCACACACACACACACACACACACACACACACACACACACACACACAAAGTTCCTTTTCATCCATTTCTTAGGTGTCTCACAGTTTCTATAGTGTTATGTTTTTATAGTTTTATATTAGAGAATATATGTAAGGGGCAATATTAGGGTAGGAGATTAAGTACAGACTACTGTGTATAAAATAAGCTACAAGGATATATTGTACATTACATGGAATATAGCCGATATTTTATAATAACTCTAAATGGAGTATAATCTTTAAAAATTGTGAATCCCTATGTTGTATAGTTGAAACTTACATAATATTATAAATCAACTCTACCTCAATTTTTAAAAATATGTATCTATATATATTTAGATCATTTGAAACAGTAGGAGGATATGACCTTGACCTAAATACTGGTATTTCCGAGACTGCCTGGTAAGCTAGCTGTGGAAGCTACTTGGATTTTAATGACACAGGAACATCAGATCTCTGAGGGCAGCAGGATTTATTTGCTTCTGTGTTCTTCCCCATTTCAGTGTCCTGAATTAGAAATTCTTCCAAAAAAGAAACCCAGTATAAAAAGTAAAGTGCTTTATAGATGAGAACATGCCATCTGACAAGTTTCAGGGCATTTTATTGAGTACTCTGAGGCTGGGGGTAGCGTAAGTTACCTGAGAAATATTGTGGAATAAGGATATTCTGTGTTTTGTTTGAAGAGAGGCAAATCGAAAATTCTTGAGTGTTCATCAGTATTTTCCACTGAGTTCTAAGGTTAACAGCAGTTTGCTTACGTTTAAAATGAGAATAAGTGTTGCATCAATACCTCTCTTTAGAGGCAGCCATTCTAATTCTGAACCTTAAGTGAATACACTTAAGGGGGAGCCATGGAACATGTTTTATACTGTACACTGTGGAAAAGAGCACCAGAAACAGGCAAAGATGAGAAAAAGGATTCTGCTGATGGAACAAGAGAGATTTCCTAAGACAAAATGTGTTTTCATGTAGCCTTTCTAAAAAAAACGAAGTATTAGCACTCAAATTTTAACAGCTCTTGAAAACAATCAGTGGCTACAACCAAGAGGAGTTTGCCCTTCAGAGGTGGGAAACAAGAAAAGATACTGAGAGAGGAAAAGGTTGATTTAAATTAAAAATTTTGGATGAATTTTTTTCTGATTCAGAAATAAGCTCAGTAATGTTAATTGTCGATTTGTATTGAGAGGGTTGGGAATAAGAGGAAGAAAATGTAGAAAAACACACAAGTTGGAGATTTGTGAGTAAATATTAATGATTTTATTCCCCCAAATCATCTTTTCTTTAAAGTGAAAGATGTGAGTAGTCAGCTTTATGAGTTAGTTTTCAAATATAATTCAGCCTATAAGAATTCTGTTAATTCAACTTTCGTAATTCTCTGTGGGTAAACACAAGACTCTTGTCTCCTTACATATGGACAATTCTAATTATCCGTACTCAGAAAGGGTTTTGAATACTAGATACCACAATTTCTTTAAAATTGAAATATTTTACCCACAAAGTCTCACTGTTATATTCATGAGTCATGTTAATTTGGAGTTTCCATAAATGCTACAAACCAAATGAATTATCTCAGTACATGTATAGGGCTATAGCCTATTTTATTTGATGAAATAGCTATTTTAGTTGAAATAGCATCATTAGAAAAACAGGATCGCTTTTTACAAGTTTTAAGGGTTTTCTGTGATTTTTTTCTGCAAAACTTGTGACATCTTAATTTTTTCTGTTTTGGAGTGTGTGTGTGTATATATATATATATATTTCTTTAATGAGACTTGTTTTTTTATTCTTCTGTTTTCCCTCTAGATAAAAGTTAAGCAGCTAGAAGAACAACTACATTCTTTTACTGAAACCAGTTCACAGAACGACCATCTACGCAAGTTGAATAAGGCACTAGAGGGCAAATATGCTCAGGTGTGATGAATAGCTATAAAACAGATTGCTTCTATGTTGTTTTAATTAGCTTTTTAAGAATTTGGTGACTTTCTCCCCACCTCACCGTATGATCCCAGAAAGATGAATATTCTCTCACTTGACTCAATTTATCAAAAATATTTTAAACACCCTCGATGTACAAGGTTCCACTCAACCACAGAAGAGTTCATAAAGATGCCTGAAGCAGTATTGGGACATTCAACTTGCATGCTCTGATTGCAGGATTAGGAATGTACTCGGCAGACTTTATTATAGAATAGAAGGTTATGCCTTTCAGAAACAAAATAGATTGTATTGTGAGCATGCATAGGGAACATCATCATGATGAAAGCCTCGAGAATCTCTATCATAGAGGAAGTGATTTTTTTAATTTGAACCTTAAAACTTTTGGCAGAGGTGAGGAACAAGTATCTTTGGGTTTTTAATTACAGGCGAACGCAGAACTCATTGCCAACAAGATATACTTGCAATAGCGCACTTGAAAGAGGTATTAGTAGTGAAGGTGCTTACTTGTTAGCATGGTAGCTATTGAGACTGAGACTATTGAGACTATTAACAATGATTTACAAATTTATCACATGATTCATTTTTAATTTTTAACAGTGTAAGCATGTGTGACTTCTTTAACTATAACGTTTGTGTATGTCTACCCTTGGTAACCAAGCAACTAGAATGTGTCTTCAAATGGGTTCTAACAATCTGACTATACTGGTAAAGGGGACCTCATTAGATATGCTTTGTTTCTGCATGAGGACATACTTTACGCTAGTATTTTCTTCATTCTGAAAGCAAAGGAACACATTTTAAAGTATATTTTCCATCCCAGCTTCATTTAGAACGTTGTGTTGTTTCTCATAGTAAAGGGGGCACTCACTGAAAAATAATTCTAGGTTTAGTTGATTTTGTCTTTTTAAATTGCTGATGCTTCCAAGAAGGAGGAAGTCTCCAGAGAGGCCTGCATCTTCAAAATTACTTTAAAGCCACAGGCCCCGTGTCAACACTGTAAAGGAACGAAGTTCATCAGTTGTTTTGCCCAGTGTTAGGCCAAACCCTACACACCATGTGACCTTTGCACCTACCCTGACTTCTGTGAGGTCTTCTCAGGAGATTGGAGACTCTGGGATCTCTCTAAAGACTCTTTTGAATGCCATTAAAACCATGGAGGGAAGACTGGAAGGTAAAATAGACATTCTTGCCTCAAGACCATTAAAAAATGATGAGTCACCAAATTTTCTTCACCGGGATTCGGTAAGTGAAGGCCACAAATTAAATCATAAGGAAATTTCAGATTTATACAACAATGAAGAAAAGTAGTAACATCTAGAAAGATAACGTTTGGAGGTGTGAGTAACAACAAGGAAAGAACTTCTTCACAAACAGCAAAAACTGATGATGTAGATCAAAACCATCATTCTGGCTATTGCATACTTAGTTTTTGATTTGGACACAGAAATGTCATATTTGGCTTAAGAGTAACCATTGAGATTTTTAATCTAATTTTCGCTTTAAAAATTAATGCTAATAGTCTTAACATTTACAGTAAAATGGGTAAAGCCTGATTTTCAAGTAGAAATACATAAATAGAAGCCCTGAGAACTTGAACACTGGAAACTACTTCCCAAAGAAAACTTACTAGAGCATCCATCTTTGTTTGGTATTTAAAAATAGAAAGTACTATAGCTTGTCTTCTAGAGTTAACTACAATTTAGACCCTTTCTGTAAGCACTTTTGCTAGTGGCCTTTTCATTTTTTATAAATAATTTATAAGCACTGGTAAAATTATAAAAACTATATTCTTCCTAATGTGCTTTTCTAGAACAAAATCCAATAGGCTTTCAAAACCTTATAAGTGAGCATCTTTTGTACTATTCTTGAATCCTTACAGAAGACGTTAAAGTATTTTTAACGTTACAGGTTAAAAGTTGTAAGGAAGTATAATATTGAGGAAGATGTGGGGAAAAGGCATTCTTCTTTGCTGCTGTTTGGAGTGCCCTTTTCCTGTGGAGGACAATTTGGCTTTGTTTATCACTTTACATCCACAGTTGTACTCTTTCCTACAGATACACTAGCTTGTACATAAGACATGTTTACAAGGTTACTTTCTGAAGTATTGTTTGTTATTAGCAAAAGACTAGAAACAACCAAAATTCCATCAGTAAGAGGCTGGCTAAATAAATCATGGTATATCCATAGTTTGGAATACTGTTTGAAGATATATTTATCTTAATCATAGCATATCTATTATTAGGTTAAAACAGTCCAGGTTCAGAAGAGCATACAGAGTATTTTACTATTTGTGTGCAAAAGGGTTGGGGCGATGAAGTCTACATATGTATTCACTTTTGAATAGAGTCTCTCTAAAATGAATCGTGATAAATGGGCAACATTATTTTCGAGGAAGGAAACTGGGTGGCTGGGAGATTTTTCACTTTATCCTTTTGTACCTTAAGAGTAATGTGAATGTGCTACCCATCCAGAAAAATTTTATGAACATTTTATTTTCAACAGAAGTAAAAGTAGAGAAAGGATGGTCTTTTCAACAAATGTGCTAGAGCAATTGGGTATCATATGCAGAAACAAAAAAACAAAATACCTTTGATCCATACCTCTTACCATATATAAAAATTAACTCAAAATGGATGAAAGCCCTAAAGGTAAAACTTAAAACTGTAAAACTTCTGAAACATAGGATGAAACCATTGTGATCTTGGATTACACTAAGATTTCTTAGATTTGACATCAAAAGCATGATCCATAAAGGAAAAAAAGGTAACATTGACAACGTATGCTCTTCAAAGACATTGTTGTTAAAATGAAAAGCTACAGGCTGGGGGAAAAAAAAACATTTTCAAATCACATATCTGATAAAGGTCTTGTCTCCACAGTTTATTAAAAACTCTCCAAACTCACTAAGAAGGAAAAACAATCCGAAAAAAAACGGTGCAAAGTATTTTATTTATTTGGTGAACACACGTTTCACCAAAAAAGATATACGGATGATAAATAAGCACCTGAAAAGATGTTAAACATCAGTCATTAGGGAAATGCAAATTAAAACTGCAGTGAGGTACTACCACACACTATTAGGATGTCTAAGATTGAAAAACTGATTACCCCAAGTGTTAGTGAAGATGTGGAGGAACTCTCATACCTTGCTGAAGGGAATGTAAAATCACTCAGCCACTCTGGAAAATAGTTTGGTAGTTTCTTTAAAAGTGAGACATACTACTACCATACAACCCAGCCAGTCCACTCCTATGCATTCACCAAAGATAAATGAAAGCATGTATCTACACGAAGATCTGTATACAACTGCCCAGAGCAGCTGTACTTGTAACAGCTTAAAACTGGAACAACTCCAGTGTTCAGCAGAACACTATTCAGCAACAGAAAGGAAGAACTATTGATATATAAAGAAGAGTGAGTGAATCTCACAATAATTGTGCTGAGTGGAAAATCATTCAAAAATGAGTACATCAACTATGATTTCATTTATATAAAATCCTAGGAAATAAAAGTGAATTGATTGTGACAGAAAACAGGTCAGTGGTAGCCTTGGGTGGATGTGTAGGAACAGGGAGATATAGAAGTGGGGGAAATTACAAAAAGGCATAAGGGAACTTTGGGGATAATGGAAGTGTTCATTATCATGATTATGGTTTATACATATATCAAAATTGTACACTTTAAATATTCATAGCTTATTGTATTTCAACTATATCTCAGTAAGGCTGTTTTTAAAAATGTGAATGTATTATACTAAAATTAATTATTTTTAAATGTTTAAAATAACATTCTTGAAATGACAAAAACAGTAGCGATAGAGAACAAATTACTGGTTGCCAGGGGACATGGGATGAGTTTGGGGGAGGGTGTGAACACAGAGAAGTAGCACAAGTGAGTTGTTTGCGGCAGTGGAGCAGTTCTGTATCTTGGTTGTCGTGATCACAGGAATATGTGCATGGGGTCAGATTACATAGAGCTATGTGCATGTGTGCATACACAGATGAATGCAGGTTAAAAAAAATGGTGAAGGGCTTCCCTGGTGGCGCAGTGGTTGAGAGTCCGCCTGCCGACGCAGGGGACGCGGGTTCGTGCCCCGGTCCGGGAAGATGCCACATGCCGCGGAGCGGCTGGGCCCGTGAGCCATGGCCGCTGAGCCTGCGTGTCCGGAGCCTGTGCTCCGCAACGGGAGAGGCCACAACAGTGAGAGGCCCACGTACCACACACACACACACACACACACACACACACACACACACACACACAAAGTTCCTTTTCATCCATTTCTTAGGTGTCTCACAGTTTCTATAGTGTTATGTTTTTATAGTTTTATATTAGAGAATATATGTAAGGGGCAATATTAGGGTAGGAGATTAAGTACAGACTACTGTGTATAAAATAAGCTACAAGGATATATTGTACATTACATGGAATATAGCCGATATTTTATAATAACTCTAAATGGAGTATAATCTTTAAAAATTGTGAATCCCTATGTTGTATAGTTGAAACTTACATAATATTATAAATCAACTCTACCTCAATTTTTAAAAATATGTATCTATATATATTTAGATCATTTGAAACAGTAGGAGGATATGACCTTGACCTAAATACTGGTATTTCCGAGACTGCCTGGTAAGCTAGCTGTGGAAGCTACTTGGATTTTAATGACACAGGAACATCAGATCTCTGAGGGCAGCAGGATTTATTTGCTTCTGTGTTCTTCCCCATTTCAGTGTCCTGAATTAGAAATTCTTCCAAAAAAGAAACCCAGTATAAAAAGTAAAGTGCTTTATAGATGAGAACATGCCATCTGACAAGTTTCAGGGCATTTTATTGAGTACTCTGAGGCTGGGGGTAGCGTAAGTTACCTGAGAAATATTGTGGAATAAGGATATTCTGTGTTTTGTTTGAAGAGAGGCAAATCGAAAATTCTTGAGTGTTCATCAGTATTTTCCACTGAGTTCTAAGGTTAACAGCAGTTTGCTTACGTTTAAAATGAGAATAAGTGTTGCATCAATACCTCTCTTTAGAGGCAGCCATTCTAATTCTGAACCTTAAGTGAATACACTTAAGGGGGAGCCATGGAACATGTTTTATACTGTACACTGTGGAAAAGAGCACCAGAAACAGGCAAAGATGAGAAAAAGGATTCTGCTGATGGAACAAGAGAGATTTCCTAAGACAAAATGTGTTTTCATGTAGCCTTTCTAAAAAAAACGAAGTATTAGCACTCAAATTTTAACAGCTCTTGAAAACAATCAGTGGCTACAACCAAGAGGAGTTTGCCCTTCAGAGGTGGGAAACAAGAAAAGATACTGAGAGAGGAAAAGGTTGATTTAAATTAAAAATTTTGGATGAATTTTTTTCTGATTCAGAGATAAGCTCAGTAATGTTAATTGTCGATTTGTATTGAGAGGGTTGGGAATAAGAGGAAGAAAATGTAGAAAAACACACAAGTTGGAGATTTGTGAGTAACTATTAATGATTTTATTCCCCCAAATCATCTTTTCTTTAAAGTGAAAGATGTGAGTAGTCAGCTTTATGAGTTAGTTTTCAAATATAATTCAGCCTATAAGAATTCTGTTAATTCAACTTTCGTAATTCTCTGTGGGTAAACACAAGACTCTTGTCTCCTTACATATGGACAATTCTAATTATCCGTACTCAGAAAGGGTTTTGAATACTAGATACCACAATTTCTTTAAAATTGAAATATTTTACCCACAAAGTCTCACTGTTATATTCATGAGTCATGTTAATTTGGAGTTTCCATAAATGCTACAAACCAAATGAATTATCTCAGTACATGTATAGGGCTATAGCCTATTTTATTTGATGAAATAGCTATTTTAGTTGAAATAGCATCATTAGAAAAACAGGATCGCTTTTTACAAGTTTTAAGGGTTTTCTGTGATTTTTTTCTGCAAAACTTGTGACATCTTAATTTTTTCTGTTTTGGAGTGTGTGTGTGTATATATATATATATATTTCTTTAATGAGACTTGTTTTTTTATTCTTCTGTTTTCCCTCTAGATAAAAGTTAAGCAGCTAGAAGAACAACTACATTCTTTTACTGAAACCAGTTCACAGAACGACCATCTACGCAAGTTGAATAAGGCACTAGAGGGCAAATATGCTCAGGTGTGATGAATAGCTATAAAACAGATTGCTTCTATGTTGTTTTAATTAGCTTTTTAAGAATTTGGTGACTTTCTCCCCACCTCACCGTATGATCCCAGAAAGATGAATATTCTCTCACTTGACTCAATTTATCAAAAATATTTTAAACACCCTCGATGTACAAGGTTCCACTCAACCACAGAAGAGTTCATAAAGATGCCTGAAGCAGTATTGGGACATTCAACTTGCATGCTCTGATTGCAGGATTAGGAATGTACTCGGCAGACTTTATTATAGAATAGAAGGTTATGCCTTTCAGAAACAAAATAGATTGTATTGTGAGCATGCATAGGGAACATCATCATGATGAAAGCCTCGAGAATCTCTATCATAGAGGAAGTGATTTTTTTAATTTGAACCTTAAAACTTTTGGCAGAGGTGAGGAACAAGTATCTTTGGGTTTTTAATTACAGGCGAACGCAGAACTCATTGCCAACAAGATATACTTGCAATAGCGCACTTGAAAGAGGTATTAGTAGTGAAGGTGCTTACTTGTTAGCATGGTAGCTATTGAGACTGAGACTATTGAGACTATTAACAATGATTTACAAATTTATCACATGATTCATTTTTAATTTTTAACAGTGTAAGCATGTGTGACTTCTTTAACTATAACGTTTGTGTATGTCTACCCTTGGTAACCAAGCAACTAGAATGTGTCTTCAAATGGGTTCTAACAATCTGACTATACTGGTAAAGGGGACCTCATTAGATATGCTTTGTTTCTGCATGAGGACATACTTTACGCTAGTATTTTCTTCATTCTGAAAGCAAAGGAACACATTTTAAAGTATATTTTCCATCCCAGCTTCATTTAGAACGTTGTGTTGTTTCTCATAGTAAAGGGGGCACTCACTGAAAAATAATTCTAGGTTTAGTTGATTTTGTCTTTTTAAATTGCTGATGCTTCCAAGAAGGAGGAAGTCTCCAGAGAGGCCTGCATCTTCAAAATTACTTTAAAGCCACAGGCCCCGTGTCAACACTGTAAAGGAACGAAGTTCATCAGTTGTTTTGCCCAGTGTTAGGCCAAACCCTACACACCATGTGACCTTTGCACCTACCCTGACTTCTGTGAGGTCTTCTCAGGAGATTGGAGACTCTGGGATCTCTCTAAAGACTCTTTTGAATGCCATTAAAACCATGGAGGGAAGACTGGAAGGTAAAATAGACATTCTTGCCTCAAGACCATTAAAAAATGATGAGTCACCAAATTTTCTTCACCGGGATTCGGTAAGTGAAGGCCACAAATTAAATCATAAGGAAATTTCAGATTTATACAACAATGAAGAAAAGTAGTAACATCTAGAAAGATAACGTTTGGAGGTGTGAGTAACAACAAGGAAAGAACTTCTTCACAAACAGCAAAAACTGATGATGTAGATCAAAACCATCATTCTGGCTATTGCATACTTAGTTTTTGATTTGGACACAGAAATGTCATATTTGGCTTAAGAGTAACCATTGAGATTTTTAATCTAATTTTCACTTTAAAAATTAATGCTAATAGTCTTAACATTTACAGTAAAATGGGTAAAGCCTGATTTTCAAGTAGAAATACATAAATAGAAGCCCTGAGAACTTGAACACTGGAAACTACTTCCCAAAGAAAACTTACTAGAGCATCCATCTTTGTTTGGTATTTAAAAATAGAAAGTACTATAGCTTGTCTTCTAGAGTTAACTACAATTTAGACCCTTTCTGTAAGCACTTTTGCTAGTGGCCTTTTCATTTTTTATAAATAATTTATAAGCACTGGTAAAATTATAAAAACTATATTCTTCCTAATGTGCTTTTCTAGAACAAAATCCAATAGGCTTTCAAAACCTTATAAGTGAGCATCTTTTGTACTATTCTTGAATCCTTACAGAAGACGTTAAAGTATTTTTAACGTTACAGGTTAAAAGTTATAAGGAAGTATAATATTGAGGAAGATGTGGGGAAAAGGCATTCTTCTTTGCTGCTGTTTGGAGTGCCCTTTTCCTGTGGAGGACAATTTGGCTTTGTTTATCACTTTACACCCACAGTTGTACTCTTTCCTACAGATACACTAGCTTGTACATAAGACATGTTTACAAGGTTACTTTCTGAAGTATTGTTTGTTATTAGCAAAAGACTAGAAACAACCAAAATTCCATCAGTAAGAGGCTGGCTAAATAAATCATGGTATATCCATAGTTTGGAATACTGTTTGAAGATATATTTATCTTAATCATAACATATCTATTATTAGGTTAAAACAGTCCAGGTTCAGAAGAGCATACAGAGTATTTTACTATTTGTGTGCAAAAGGGTTGGGGCGATGAAGTCTACATATGTATTCACTTTTGAATAGAGTCTCTCTAAAATGAATCGTGATAAATGGGCAACATTATTTTCGAGGAAGGAAACTGGGTGGCTGGGAGATTTTTCACTTTATCCTTTTGTACCTTAAGAGTAATGTGAATGTGCTACCCATCCAGAAAAATTTTATGAACATTTTATTTTCAACAGAAGTAAAAGTAGAGAAAGGATGGTCTTTTCAACAAATGTGCTAGAGCAATTGGGTTACATATGCAGAAACAAAAAAACAAAATACCTTTGATCCATACCTCTTACCATATATAAAAATTAACTCAAAATGGATGAAAGCCCTAAAGGTAAAACTTAAAACTGTAAAACTTCTGAAACATAGGATGAAACCATTGTGATCTTGGATTACACTAAGATTTCTTAGATTTGACATCAAAAGCATGATCCATAAAGGAAAAAAAGGTAACATTGACAACGTATGCTCTTCAAAGACATTGTTAAGAAAATGAAAAGCTACAGGCTGGGGGAAAAAAAAACATTTTCAAATCACATATCTGATAAAGGTCTTGTCTCCACAGTTTATTAAAAACTCTCCAAACTCACTAAGAAGGAAAAACAATCCGAAAAAAAACGGTGCAAAGTATTTTATTTATTTGGTGAACACACGTTTCACCAAAAAAGATATACGGATGATAAATAAGCACCTGAAAAGATGTTAAACATCAGTCATTAGGGAAATGCAAATTAAAACTGCAGTGAGGTACTACCACACACTATTAGGATGTCTAAGATTGAAAAACTGATTACCCCAAGTGTTAGTGAAGATGTGGAGGAACTCTCATACCTTGCTGAAGGGAATGTAAAATCACTCAGCCACTCTGGAAAATAGTTTGGTAGTTTCTTTAAAAGTGAGACATACTACTACCATACAACCCAGCCAGTCCACTCCTATGCATTCACCAAAGATAAATGAAAGCATGTATCTACACGAAGATCTGTATACAACTGCCCAGAGCAGCTGTACTTGTAACAGCTTAAAACTGGAACAACTCCAGTGTTCAGCAGAACACTATTCAGCAACAGAAAGGAAGAACTATTGATATATAAAGAAGAGTGAGTGAATCTCACAATAATTGTGCTGAGTGGAAAATCATTCAAAAATGAGTACATCAACTATGATTTCATTTATATAAAATCCTAGGAAATAAAAGTGAATTGATTGTGACAGAAAACAGGTCAGTGGTAGCCTTGGGTGGATGTGTAGGAACAGGGAGATATAGAAGTGGGGGAAATTACAAAAAGGCATAAGGGAACTTTGGGGATAATGGAAGTGTTCATTATCATGATTATGGTTTATACATATATCAAAATTGTACACTTTAAATATTCATAGCTTATTGTATTTCAACTATATCTCAGTAAGGCTGTTTTTAAAAATGTGAATGTATTATACTAAAATTAATTATTTTTAAATGTTTAAAATAACATTCTTGAAATGACAAAAACAGTAGCGATAGAGAACAAATTACTGGTTGCCAGGGGACATGGGATGAGTTTGGGGGAGGGTGTGAACACAGAGAAGTAGCACAAGTGAGTTGTTTGCGGCAGTGGAGCAGTTCTGTATCTTGGTTGTCGTGATCACAGGAATATGTGCATGGGGTCAGATTACATAGAGCTATGTGCATGTGTGCATACACAGATGAATGCAGGTTAAAAAAAATGGTGAAGGGCTTCCCTGGTGGCGCAGTGGTTGAGAGTCCGCCTGCCGACGCAGGGGACGCGGGTTTGTGCCCCGGTCCGGGAAGATGCCACATGCCGCGGAGCGGCTGGGCCCGTGAGCCATGGCCGCTGAGCCTGCGTGTCCGGAGCCTGTGCTCCGCAACGGGAGAGGCCACAACAGTGAGAGGCCCACGTACCACACACACACACACACACACACACACACACACACACACACACACAAAGTTCCTTTTCATCCATTTCTTAGGTGTCTCACAGTTTCTATAGTGTTATGTTTTTATAGTTTTATATTAGAGAATATATGTAAGGGGCAATATTAGGGTAGGAGATTAAGTACAGACTACTGTGTATAAAATAAGCTACAAGGATATATTGTACATTACATGGAATATAGCCGATATTTTATAATAACTCTAAATGGAGTATAATCTTTAAAAATTGTGAATCCCTATGTTGTATAGTTGAAACTTACATAATATTATAAATCAACTCTACCTCAATTTTTAAAAATATGTATCTATATATATTTAGATCATTTGAAACAGTAGGAGGATATGACCTTGACCTAAATACTGGTATTTCCGAGACTGCCTGGTAAGCTAGCTGTGGAAGCTACTTGGATTTTAATGACACAGGAACATCAGATCTCTGAGGGCAGCAGGATTTATTTGCTTCTGTGTTCTTCCCCATTTCAGTGTCCTGAATTAGAAATTCTTCCAAAAAAGAAACCCAGTATAAAAAGTAAAGTGCTTTATAGATGAGAACATGCCATCTGACAAGTTTCAGGGCATTTTATTGAGTACTCTGAGGCTGGGGGTAGCGTAAGTTACCTGAGAAATATTGTGGAATAAGGATATTCTGTGTTTTGTTTGAAGAGAGGCAAATCGAAAATTCTTGAGTGTTCATCAGTATTTTCCACTGAGTTCTAAGGTTAACAGCAGTTTGCTTACGTTTAAAATGAGAATAAGTGTTGCATCAATACCTCTCTTTAGAGGCAGCCATTCTAATTCTGAACCTTAAGTGAATACACTTAAGGGGGAGCCATGGAACATGTTTTATACTGTACACTGTGGAAAAGAGCACCAGAAACAGGCAAAGATGAGAAAAAGGATTCTGCTGATGGAACAAGAGAGATTTCCTAAGACAAAATGTGTTTTCATGTAGCCTTTCTAAAAAAAACGAAGTATTAGCACTCAAATTTTAACAGCTCTTGAAAACAATCAGTGGCTACAACCAAGAGGAGTTTGCCCTTCAGAGGTGGGAAACAAGAAAAGATACTGAGAGAGGAAAAGGTTGATTTAAATTAAAAATTTTGGATGAATTTTTTTCTGATTCAGAGATAAGCTCAGTAATGTTAATTGTCGATTTGTATTGAGAGGGTTGGGAATAAGAGGAAGAAAATGTAGAACAACACACAAGTTGGAGATTTGTGAGTAACTATTAATGATTTTATTCCCCCAAATCATCTTTTCTTTAAAGTGAAAGATGTGAGTAGTCAGCTTTATGAGTTAGTTTTCAAATATAATTCAGCCTATAAGAATTCTGTTAATTCAACTTTCGTAATTCTCTGTGGGTAAACACAAGACTCTTGTCTCCTTACATATGGACAATTCTAATTATCCGTACTCAGAAAGGGTTTTGAATACTAGATACCACAATTTCTTTAAAATTGAAATATTTTACCCACAAAGTCTCACTGTTATATTCATGAGTCATGTTAATTTGGAGTTTCCATAAATGCTACAAACCAAATGAATTATCTCAGTACATGTATAGGGCTATAGCCTATTTTATTTGATGAAATAGCTATTTTAGTTGAAATAGCATCATTAGAAAAACAGGATCGCTTTTTACAAGTTTTAAGGGTTTTCTGTGATTTTTTTCTGCAAAACTTGTGACATCTTAATTTTTTCTGTTTTGGAGTGTGTGTGCGTATATATATATATATATTTCTTTAATGAGACTTGTTTTTTTATTCTTCTGTTTTCCCTCTAGATAAAAGTTAAGCAGCTAGAAGAACAACTACATTCTTTTACTGAAACCAGTTCACAGAACGACCATCTACGCAAGTTGAATAAGGCACTAGAGGGCAAATATGCTCAGGTGTGATGAATAGCTATAAAACAGATTGCTTCTATGTTGTTTTAATTAGCTTTTTAAGAATTTGGTGACTTTCTCCCCACCTCACCGTATGATCCCAGAAAGATGAATATTCTCTCACTTGACTCAATTTATCAAAAATATTTTAAACACCCTCGATGTACAAGGTTCCACTCAACCACAGAAGAGTTCATAAAGATGCCTGAAGCAGTATTGGGACATTCAACTTGCATGCTCTGATTGCAGGATTAGGAATGTACTCGGCAGACTTTATTATAGAATAGAAGGTTATGCCTTTCAGAAACAAAATAGATTGTATTGTGAGCATGCATAGGGAACATCATCATGATGAAAGCCTCGGGAATCTCTATCATAGAGGAAGTGATTTTTTTTAATTTGAACCTTAAAACTTTTGGCAGAGGTGAGGAACAAGTATCTTTGGGTTTTTAATTACAGGCGAACGCAGAACTCATTGCCAACAAGATATACTTGCAATAGCGCACTTGAAAGAGGTATTAGTAGTGAAGGTGCTTACTTGTTAGCATGGTAGCTATTGAGACTGAGACTATTGAGACTATTAACAATGATTTACAAATTTATCACATGATTCATTTTTAATTTTTAACAGTGTAAGCATGTGTGACTTCTTTAACTATAACGTTTGTGTATGTCTACCCTTGGTAACCAAGCAACTAGAATGTGTCTTCAAATGGGTTCTAACAATCTGACTATACTGGTAAAGGGGACCTCATTAGATATGCTTTGTTTCTGCATGAGGACATACTTTACGCTAGTATTTTCTTCATTCTGAAAGCAAAGGAACACATTTTAAAGTATATTTTCCATCCCAGCTTCATTTAGAACGTTGTGTTGTTTCTCATAGTAAAGGGGGCACTCACTGAAAAATAATTCTAGGTTTAGTTGATTTTGTCTTTTTAAATTGCTGATGCTTCCAAGAAGGAGGAAGTCTCCAGAGAGGCCTGCATCTTCAAAATTACTTTAAAGCCACAGGCCCCGTGTCAACACTGTAAAGGAACGAAGTTCATCAGTTGTTTTGCCCAGTGTTAGGCCAAACCCTACACACCATGTGACCTTTGCACCTACCCTGACTTCTGTGAGGTCTTCTCAGGAGATTGGAGACTCTGGGATCTCTCTAAAGACTCTTTTGAATGCCATTAAAACCATGGAGGGAAGACTGGAAGGTAAAATAGACATTCTTGCCTCAAGACCATTAAAAAATGATGAGTCACCAAATTTTCTTCACCGGGATTCGGTAAGTGAAGGCCACAAATTAAATCATAAGGAAATTTCAGATTTATACAACAATGAAGAAAAGTAGTAACATCTAGAAAGATAACGTTTGGAGGTGTGAGTAACAACAAGGAAAGAACTTCTTCACAAACAGCAAAAACTGATGATGTAGATCAAAACCATCATTCTGGCTATTGCATACTTAGTTTTTGATTTGGACACAGAAATGTCATATTTGGCTTAAGAGTAACCATTGAGATTTTTAATCTAATTTTCGCTTTAAAAATTAATGCTAATAGTCTTAACATTTACAGTAAAATGGGTAAAGCCTGATTTTCAAGTAGAAATACATAAATAGAAGCCCTGAGAACTTGAACACTGGAAACTACTTCCCAAAGAAAACTTACTAGAGCATCCATCTTTGTTTGGTATTTTAAAATAGAAAGTACTATAGCTTGTCTTCTAGAGTTAACTACAATTTAGACCCTTTCTGTAAGCACTTTTGCTAGTGGCCTTTTCATTTTTTATAAATAATTTATTATAAGCACTGGTAAAATTATAAAAACTATATTCTTCCTAATGTGCTTTTCTAGAACAAAATCCAATAGGCTTTCAAAACCTTATAAGTGAGCATCTTTTGTACTATTCTTGAATCCTTACAGAAGACGTTAAAGTATTTTTAACGTTACAGGTTAAAAGTTATAAGGAAGTATAATATTGAGGAAGATGTGGGGAAAAGGCATTCTTCTTTGCTGCTGTTTGGAGTGCCCTTTTCCTGTGGAGGACAATTTGGCTTTGTTTATCACTTTACACCCACAGTTGTACTCTTTCCTACAGATACACTAGCTTGTACATAAGACATGTTTACAAGGTTACTTTCTGAAGTATTGTTTGTTATTAGCAAAAGACTAGAAACAACCAAAATTCCATCAGTAAGAGGCTGGCTAAATAAATCATGGTATATCCATAGTTTGGAATACTGTTTGAAGATATATTTATCTTAATCATAACATATCTATTATTAGGTTAAAACAGTCCAGGTTCAGAAGAGCATACAGAGTATTTTACTATTTGTGTGCAAAAGGGTTGGGGCGATGAAGTCTACATATGTATTCACTTTTGAATAGAGTCTCTCTAAAATGAATCGTGATAAATGGGCAACATTATTTTCGAGGAAGGAAACTGGGTGGCTGGGAGATTTTTCACTTTATCCTTTTGTACCTTAAGAGTAATGTGAATGTGCTACCCATCCAGAAAAATTTTATGAACATTTTATTTTCAACAGAAGTAAAAGTAGAGAAAGGATGGTCTTTTCAACAAATGTGCTAGAGCAATTGGGTTACATATGCAGAAACAAAAAAACAAAATACCTTTGATCCATACCTCTTACCATATATAAAAATTAACTCAAAATGGATGAAAGCCCTAAAGGTAAAACTTAAAACTGTAAAACTTCTGAAACATAGGATGAAACCATTGTGATCTTGGATTACACTAAGATTTCTTAGATTTGACATCAAAAGCATGATCCATAAAGGAAAAAAAGGTAACATTGACAACGTATGCTCTTCAAAGACATTGTTAAGAAAATGAAAAGCTACAGGCTGGGGGAAAAAAAAACATTTTCAAATCACATATCTGATAAAGGTCTTGTCTCCACAGTTTATTAAAAACTCTCCAAACTCACTAAGAAGGAAAAACAATCCGAAAAAAAACGGTGCAAAGTATTTTATTTATTTGGTGAACACACGTTTCACCAAAAAAGATATACGGATGATAAATAAGCACCTGAAAAGATGTTAAACATCAGTCATTAGGGAAATGCAAATTAAAACTGCAGTGAGGTACTACCACACACTATTAGGATGTCTAAGATTGAAAAACTGATTACCCCAAGTGTTAGTGAAGATGTGGAGGAACTCTCATACCTTGCTGAAGGGAATGTAAAATCACTCAGCCACTCTGGAAAATAGTTTGGTAGTTTCTTTAAAAGTGAGACATACTACTACCATACAACCCAGCCAGTCCACTCCTATGCATTCACCAAAGATAAATGAAAGCATGTATCTACACGAAGATCTGTATACAACTGCCCAGAGCAGCTGTACTTGTAACAGCTTAAAACTGGAACAACTCCAGTGTTCAGCAGAACACTATTCAGCAACAGAAAGGAAGAACTATTGATATATAAAGAAGAGTGAGTGAATCTCACAATAATTGTGCTGAGTGGAAAATCATTCAAAAATGAGTACATCAACTATGATTTCATTTATATAAAATCCTAGGAAATAAAAGTGAATTGATTGTGACAGAAAACAGGTCAGTGGTAGCCTTGGGTGGATGTGTAGGAACAGGGAGATATAGAAGTGGGGGAAATTACAAAAAGGCATAAGGGAACTTTGGGGATAATGGAAGTGTTCATTATCATGATTATGGTTTATACATATATCAAAATTGTACACTTTAAATATTCATAGCTTATTGTATTTCAACTATATCTCAGTAAGGCTGTTTTTAAAAATGTGAATGTATTATACTAAAATTAATTATTTTTAAATGTTTAAAATAACATTCTTGAAATGACAAAAACAGTAGCGATAGAGAACAAATTACTGGTTGCCAGGGGACATGGGATGAGTTTGGGGGAGGGTGTGAACACAGAGAAGTAGCACAAGTGAGTTGTTTGCGGCAGTGGAGCAGTTCTGTATCTTGGTTGTCGTGATCACAGGAATATGTGCATGGGGTCAGATTACATAGAGCTATGTGCATGTGTGCATACACAGATGAATGCAGGTTAAAAAAAATGGTGAAGGGCTTCCCTGGTGGCGCAGTGGTTGAGAGTCCGCCTGCCGACGCAGGGGACGCGGGTTCGTGCCCCGGTCCGGGAAGATGCCACATGCCGCGGAGCGGCTGGGCCCGTGAGCCATGGCCGCTGAGCCTGCGTGTCCGGAGCCTGTGCTCCGCAACGGGAGAGGCCACAACAGTGAGAGGCCCACGTACCACACACACACACACACACACACACACACACACACACAGTTCCTTTTCATCCATTTCTTAGGTGTCTCACAGTTTCTATAGTGTTATGTTTTTATAGTTTTATATTAGAGAATATATGTAAGGGGCAATATTAGGGTAGGAGATTAAGAAGTACAGACTACTGTGTATAAAATAAGCTACAAGGATATATTGTACATTACATGGAATATAGCCGATATTTTATAATAACTCTAAATGGAGTATAATCTTTAAAAATTGTGAATCCCTATGTTGTATAGTTGAAACTTACATAATATTATAAATCAACTCTACCTCAATTTTTAAAAATATGTATCTATATATATTTAGATCATTTGAAACAGTAGGAGGATATGACCTTGACCTAAATACTGGTATTTCCGAGACTGCCTGGTAAGCTAGCTGTGGAAGCTACTTGGATTTTAATGACACAGGAACATCAGATCTCTGAGGGCAGCAGGATTTATTTGCTTCTGTGTTCTTCCCCATTTCAGTGTCCTGAATTAGAAATTCTTCCAAAAAAGAAACCCAGTATAAAAAGTAAAGTGCTTTATAGATGAGAACATGCCATCTGACAAGTTTCAGGGCATTTTATTGCGTACTCTGAGGCTGGGGGTAGCGTAAGTTACCTGAGAAATATTGTGGAATAAGGATATTCTGTGTTTTGTTTGAAGAGAGGCAAATCGAAAATTCTTGAGTGTTCATCAGTATTTTCCACTGAGTTCTAAGGTTAACAGCAGTTTGCTTACGTTTAAAATGAGAATAAGTGTTGCATCAATACCTCTCTTTAGAGGCAGCCATTCTAATTCTGAACCTTAAGTGAATACACTTAAGGGGGAGCCATGGAACATGTTTTATACTGTACACTGTGGAAAAGAGCACCAGAAACAGGCAAAGATGAGAAAAAGGATTCTGCTGATGGAACAAGAGAGATTTCCTAAGACAAAATGTGTTTTCATGTAGCCTTTCTAAAAAAAAACGAAGTATTAGCACTCAAATTTTAGCAGCTCTTGAAAACAATCAGTGGCTACAACCAAGAGGAGTTTGCCCTTCAGAGGTGGGAAACAAGAAAAGATACTGAGAGAGGAAAAGGTTGATTTAAATTAAAAATTTTGGATGAATTATTTTCTGATTCAGAGATAAGCTCAGTAATGTTAATTGTCGATTTGTATTGAGAGGGTTGGGAATAAGAGGAAGAAAATGTAGAAAAACACACAAGTTGGAGATTTGTGAGTAAATATTAATGATTTTATTCCCCCAAATCATCTTTTCTTTAAAGTGAAAGATGTGAGTAGTCAGCTTTATGAGTTAGTTTTCAAATATAATTCAGCCTATAAGAATTCTGTTAATTCAACTTTCGTAATTCTCTGTGGGTAAACACAAGACTCTTGTCTCCTTACATATTGACAATTCTAATTATCCGTACTCAGAAAGGGTTTTGAATACTAGATACCACAATTTCTTTAAAATTGAAATATTTTACCCACAAAGTCTCACTGTTATATTCATGAGTCATGTTAATTTGGAGTTTCCATAAATGCTACAAACCAAATGAATTATCTCAGTACATGTATAGGGCTATAGCCTATTTTATTTGTTGAAATAGCTATTTTAGTTGAAATAGCATCATTAGAAAAACAGGATCGCTTTTTACAAGTTTTAAGGGTTTTCTGTGATTTTTTTCTGCTAAACTTGTGACATCTTAATTTTTTCTGTTTTGGAGTGTGTGTGTGTGTATATATATATATATATATATATATATATATATATATATATATATATATATATATATATATATATATATTTCTTTAATGAGACTTGTTTTTTTATTCTTCTGTTTTCCCTCTAGATAAAAGTTAAGCAGCTAGAAGAACAACTACATTCTTTTACTGAAACCAGTTCACAGAACGACCATCTACGCAAGTTGAATAAGGCACTAGAGGGCAAATATGCTCAGGTGTGATGAATAGCTATAAAACAGATTGCTTCTATGTTGTTTTAATTAGCTTTTTAAGAATTTGGTGACTTTCTCCCCACCTCACCGTATGATCCCAGAAAGATGAATATTCTCTCACTTGACTCAATTTATCAAAAATATTTTAAACACCCTCGATGTACAAGGTTCCACTCAACCACAGAAGAGTTCATAAAGATGCCTGAAGCAGTATTGGGACATTCAACTTGCATGCTCTGATTGCAGGATTAGGAATGTACTCGGCAGACTTTATTATAGAATAGAAGGTTATGCCTTTCAGAAACAAAATAGATTGTATTGTCAGCATGCATAGGGAACATCATCATGATGAAAGCCTCGAGAATCTCTATCATAGAGGAAGTGTTTTTTTTTAATTTGAACCTTAAAACTTTTGGCAGAGGTGAGGAACAAGTATCTTTGGGTTTTTAATTACAGGCGAACGCAGAACTCATTGCCAACAAGATATACTTGCAATAGCGCACTTGAAAGAGGTATTAGTAGTGAAGGTGCTTACTTGTTAGCATGGTGGCTATTGAGACTGAGACTATTGAGACTATTAACAATGATTTACAAATTTATCACATGATTTATTTTTAATTTTTAACAGTGTAAGCATGTGTGACTTCTTTAACTATAACGTTTGTGTATGTCTACCCTTGGTAACCAAGCAACTAGAATGTGTCTTCAAATGGGTTCTAACAATCTGACTATACTGGTAAAGGGGACCTCATTAGATATGCTTTGTTTCTGCATGAGGACATACTTTACGCTAGTATTTTCTTCATTCTGAAAGCAAAGGAACACATTTTAAAGTATATTTTCCATCCCAGCTTCATTTAGAACGTTGTGTTGTTTCTCATAGTAAAGGGGGCACTCACTGAAAAATAATTCTAGGTTTAGTTGATTTCGTCTTTTTAAATTGCTGATGCTTCCAAGAAGGAGGAAGTCTCCAGAGAGGCCTGCATCTTCAAAATTACTTTAAAGCCACAGGCCCCGTGTCAACACTGTAAAGGAACGAAGTTCATCAGTTGTTTTGCCCAGTGTTAGGCCAAACCCTACACACCATGTGACCTTTGCACCTACCCTGACTTCTGTGAGGTCTTCTCAGGAGATTGGAGACTCTGGGATCTCTCTAAAGACTCTTTTGAATGCCATTAAAACCATGGAGGGAAGACTGGAAGGTAAAATAGACATTCTTGCCTCAAGACCATTAAAAAATGATGAGTCACCAAATTTTCTTCACCGGGATTCGGTAAGTGAAGGCCACAAATTAAATCATAAGGAAATTTCAGATTTATACAACAATGAAGAAAAGTAGTAACATCTAGAAAGATAACGTTTGGAGGTGTGAGTAACAACAAGGAAAGAACTTCTTCACAAACAGCAAAAACTGATGATGTAGATCAAAACCATCATTCTGGCTATTGCATACTTAGTTTTTGATTTGGACACAGAAATGTCATATTTGGCTTAAGAGTAACCATTGAGATTTTTAATCTAATTTTCGCTTTAAAAATTAATGCTAATAGTCTTAACATTTACAGTAAAATGGGTAAAGCCTGATTTTCAAGTAGAAATACATAAATAGAAGCCCTGAGAACTTGAACACTGGAAACTACTTCCCAAAGAAAACTTACTAGAGCATCCATCTTTGTTTGGTATTTTAAAATAGAAAGTACTATAGCTTGTCTTCTAGAGTTAACTACAATTTAGACCCTTTCTGTAAGCACTTTTGCTAGTGGCCTTTTCATTTTTTATAAATAATTTATTATAAGCACTGGTAAAATTATAAAAACTATATTCTTCCTAATGTGCTTTTCTAGAACAAAATCCAATAGGCTTTCAAAACCTTATAAGTGAGCATCTTTTGTACTATTCTTGAATCCTTACAGAAGACGTTAAAGTATTTTTAACGTTACAGGTTAAAAGTTATAAGGAAGTATAATATTGAGGAAGATGTGGGGAAAAGGCATTCTTCTTTGCTGCTGTTTGGAGTGCCCTTTTCCTGTGGAGGACAATTTGGCTTTGTTTATCACTTTACACCCACAGTTGTACTCTTTCCTACAGATACACTAGCTTGTACATAAGACATGTTTACAAGGTTACTTTCTGAAGTATTGTTTGTTATTAGCAAAAGACTAGAAACAACCAAAATTCCATCAGTAAGAGGCTGGCTAAATAAATCATGGTATATCCATAGTTTGGAATACTGTTTGAAGATATATTTATCTTAATCATAGCATATCTATTATTAGGTTAAAACAGTCCACGTTCAGAAGAGCATACAGAGTATTTTACTATTTGTGTGCAAAAGGGTTGGGGCGATGAAGTCTACATATGTATTCACTTTTGAATAGAGTCTCTCTAAAATGAATCGTGATAAATGGGCAACATTATTTTCGAGGAAGGAAACTGGGTGGCTGGGAGATTTTTCACTTTATCCTTTTGTACCTTAAGAGTAATGTGAATGTGCTACCCATCCAGAAAAATTTTATGAACATTTTATTTTCAACAGAAGTAAAAGTAGAGAAAGGATGGTCTTTTCAACAAATGTGCTAGAGCAATTGGGTATCATATGCAGAAACAAAAAAACAAAATACCTTTGATCCATACCTCTTACCATATATAAAAATTAACTCAAAATGGATGAAAGCCCTAAAGGTAAAACTTAAAACTGTAAAACTTCTGAAACATAGGATGAAACCATTGTGATCTTGGATTACACTAAGATTTCTTAGATTTGACATCAAAAGCATGATCCATAAAGGAAAAAAAGGTAACATTGACAACGTATGCTCTTCAAAGACATTGTTAAGAAAATGAAAAGCTACAGGCTGGGGGAAAAAAAAACATTTTCAAATCACATATCTGATAAAGGTCTTGTCTCCACAGTTTATTAAAAACTCTCCAAACTCACTAAGAAGGAAAAACAATCCGAAAAAAAACGGTGCAAAGTATTTTATTTATTTGGTGAACACACGTTTCACCAAAGAAGATATACGGATGATAAATAAGCACCTGAAAAGATGTTAAACATCAGTCATTAGGGAAATGCAAATTAAAACTGCAGTGAGGTACTACCACACACTATTAGGATGTCTAAGATTGAAAAACTGATTACCCCAAGTGTTAGTGAAGATGTGGAGGAACTCTCATACCTTGCTGAAGGGAATGTAAAATCACTCAGCCACTCTGGAAAATAGTTTGGTAGTTTCTTTAAAAGTGAGACATACTACTACCATACAACCCAGCCAGTCCACTCCTATGCATTCACCAAAGATAAATGAAAGCATATATCTACACGAAGATCTGTATACAACTGCCCAGAGCAGCTGTACTTGTAACAGCTTAAAACTGGAACAACTCCAGTGTTCAGCAGAACACTATTCAGCAACAGAAAGGAAGAACTATTGATATATAAAGAAGAGTGAGTGAATCTCACAATAATTGTGCTGAGTGGAAAATCATTCAAAAATGAGTACATCAACTATGATTTCATTTATATAAAATCCTAGGAAATAAAAGTGAATTGATTGTGACAGAAAACAGGTCAGTGGTAGCCTTGGGTGGATGTGTAGGAACAGGGAGATATAGAAGTGGGGGAAATTACAAAAAGGCATAAGGGAACTTTGGGGATAATGGAAGTGTTCATTATCATGATTATGGTTTATACATATATCAAAATTGTACACTTTAAATATTCATAGCTTATTGTATTTCAACTATATCTCAGTAAGGCTGTTTTTAAAAATGTGAATGTATTATACTAAAATTAATTATTTTTAAATGTTTAAAATAACATTCTTGAAATGACAAAAACAGTAGCGATAGAGAACAAATTACTGGTTGCCAGGGGACATGGGATGAGTTTGGGGGAGGGTGTGAACACAGAGAAGTAGCACAAGTGAGTTGTTTGCGGCAGTGGAGCAGTTCTGTATCTTGGTTGTCGTGATCACAGGAATATGTGCATGGGGTCAGATTACATAGAGCTATGTGCATGTGTGCATAAACAGATGAATGCAGGTTAAAAAAAATGGTGAAGGGCTTCCCTGGTGGCGCAGTGGTTGAGAGTCCGCCTGCCGACGCAGGGGACGCGGGTTCGTGCCCCGGTCCAGGACGATGCCACATGCCGCGGAGCGGCTGGGCCCGTGAGCCATGGCCGCTGAGCCTGCGTGTCCGGAGCCTGTGCTCCGCAACGGGAGAGGCCACAACAGTGAGAGGCCCACGTACCACACACACACACACACACACACACACACACAGTTCCTTTTCATCCATTTCTTAGGTGTCTCACAGTTTCTATAGTGTTATGTTTTTATAGTTTTATATTAGAGAATATATGTAAGGGGCAATATTAGGGTAGGAGATTAAGAAGTACAGACTACTGTGTATAAAATAAGCTACAAGGATATATTGTACATTACATGGAATATAGCCGATATTTTATAATAACTCTAAATGGAGTATAATCTTTAAAAATTGTGAATCCCTATGTTGTATAGTTGAAACTTACATAATATTATAAATCAACTCTACCTCAATTTTTAAAAATATGTATCTATATATATTTAGATCATTTGAAACAGTAGGAGGATATGACCTTGACCTAAATACTGGTATTTCCGAGACTGCCTGGTAAGCTAGCTGTGGAAGCTACTTGGATTTTAATGACACAGGAACATCAGATCTCTGAGGGCAGCAGGATTTATTTGCTTCTGTGTTCTTCCCCATTTCAGTGTCCTGAATTAGAAATTCTTCCAAAAAAGAAACCCAGTATAAAAAGTAAAGTGCTTTATAGATGAGAACATGCCATCTGACAAGTTTCAGGGCATTTTATTGAGTACTCTGAGGCTGGGGGTAGCGTAAGTTACCTGAGAAATATTGTGGAATAAGGATATTCTGTGTTTTGTTTGAAGAGAGGCAAATCGAAAATTCTTGAGTGTTCATCAGTATTTTCCACTGAGTTCTAAGGTTAACAGCAGTTTGCTTACGTTTAAAATGAGAATAAGTGTTGCATCAATACCTCTCTTTAGAGGCAGCCATTCTAATTCTGAACCTTAAGTGAATACACTTAAGGGGGAGCCATGGAACATGTTTTATACTGTACACTGTGGAAAAGAGCACCAGAAACAGGCAAAGATGAGAAAAAGGATTCTGCTGATGGAACAAGAGAGATTTCCTAAGACAAAATGTGTTTTCATGTAGCCTTTCTAAAAAAAACGAAGTATTAGCACTCAAATTTTAACAGCTCTTGAAAACAATCAGTGGCTACAACCAAGAGGAGTTTGCCCTTCAGAGGTGGGAAACAAGAAAAGATACTGAGAGAGGAAAAGGTTGATTTAAATTAAAAATTTTGGATGAATTTTTTTCTGATTCAGAGATAAGCTCAGTAATGTTAATTGTCGATTTGTATTGAGAGGGTTGGGAATAAGAGGAAGAAAATGTAGAAAAACACACAAGTTGGAGATTTGTGAGTAACTATTAATGATTTTATTCCCCCAAATCATCTTTTCTTTAAAGTGAAAGATGTGAGTAGTCAGCTTTATGAGTTAGTTTTCAAATATAATTCAGCCTATAAGAATTCTGTTAATTCAACTTTTGTAATTCTCTGTGGGTAAACACAAGACTCTTGTCTCCTTACATATGGACAATTCTAATTATCCGTACTCAGAAAGGGTTTTGAATACTAGATACCACAATTTCTTTAAAATTGAAATATTTTACCCACAAAGTCTCACTGTTATATTCATGAGTCATGTTAATTTGGAGTTTCCATAAATGCTACAAACCAAATGAATTATCTCAGTACATGTATAGGGCTATAGCCTATTTTATTTGTTGAAATAGCTATTTTAGTTGAAATAGCATCATTAGAAAAACAGGATCGCTTTTTACAAGTTTTAAGGGTTTTCTGTGATTTTTTTCTGCTAAACTTGTGACATCTTAATTTTTTCTGTTTTGGAGTGTGTGTGTGTATATATATATATATATATATATATATTTCTTTAATGAGACTTGTTTTTTTATTCTTCTGTTTTCCCTCTAGATAAAAGTTAAGCAGCTAGAAGAACAACTACATTCTTTTACTGAAACCAGTTCACAGAACGACCATCTACGCAAGTTGAATAAGGCACTAGAGGGCAAATATGCTCAGGTGTGATGAATAGCTATAAAACAGATTGCTTCTATGTTGTTTTAATTAGCTTTTTAAGAATTTGGTGACTTTCTCCCCACCTCACCGTATGATCCCAGAAAGATGAATATTCTCTCACTTGACTCAATTTATCAAAAATATTTTAAACACCCTCGATGTACAAGGTTCCACTCAACCACAGAAGAGTTCATAAAGATGCCTGAAGCAGTATTGGGACATTCAACTTGCATGCTCTGATTGCAGGATTAGGAATGTACTCGGCAGACTTTATTATAGAATAGAAGGTTATGCCTTTCAGAAACAAAATAGATTGTATTGTCAGCATGCATAGGGAACATCATCATGATGAAAGCCTCGAGAATCTCTATCATAGAGGAAGTGTTTTTTTTTAATTTGAACCTTAAAACTTTTGGCAGAGGTGAGGAACAAGTATCTTTGGGTTTTTAATTACAGGCGAATGCAGAACTCATTGCCAACAAGATATACTTGCAATAGCGCACTTGAAAGAGGTATTAGTAGTGAAGGTGCTTACTTGTTAGCATGGTGGCTATTGAGACTGAGACTATTGAGACTATTAACAATGATTTACAAATTTATCACATGATTTATTTTTAATTTTTAACAGTGTAAGCATGTGTGACTTCTTTAACTATAACGTTTGTGTATGTCTACCCTTGGTAACCAAGCAACTAGAATGTGTCTTCAAATGGGTTCTAACAATCTGACTATACTGGTAAAGGGGACCTCATTAGATATGCTTTGTTTCTGCATGAGGACATACTTTACGCTAGTATTTTCTTCATTCTGAAAGCAAAGGAACACATTTTAAAGTATATTTTCCATCCCAGCTTCATTTAGAACGTTGTGTTGTTTCTCATAGTAAAGGGGGCACTCACTGAAAAATAATTCTAGGTTTAGTTGATTTCGTCTTTTTAAATTGCTGATGCTTCCAAGAAGGAGGAAGTCTCCAGAGAGGCCTGCATCTTCAAAATTACTTTAAAGCCACAGGCCCCGTGTCAACACTGTAAAGGAACGAAGTTCATCAGTTGTTTTGCCCAGTGTTAGGCCAAACCCTACACACCATGTGACCTTTGCACCTACCCTGACTTCTGTGAGGTCTTCTCAGGAGATTGGAGACTCTGGGATCTCTCTAAAGACTCTTTTGAATGCCATTAAAACCATGGAGGGAAGACTGGAAGGTAAAATAGACATTCTTGCCTCAAGACCATTAAAAAATGATGAGTCACCAAATTTTCTTCACCGGGATTCGGTAAGTGAAGGCCACAAATTAAATCATAAGGAAATTTCAGATTTATACAACAATGAAGAAAAGTAGTAACATCTAGAAAGATAACGTTTGGAGGTGTGAGTAACAACAAGGAAAGAACTTCTTCACAAACAGCAAAAACTGATGATGTAGATCAAAACCATCATTCTGGCTATTGCATACTTAGTTTTTGATTTGGACACAGAAATGTCATATTTGGCTTAAGAGTAACCATTGAGATTTTTAATCTAATTTTCGCTTTAAAAATTAATGCTAATAGTCTTAACATTTACAGTAAAATGGGTAAAGCCTGATTTTCAAGTAGAAATACATAAATAGAAGCCCTGAGAACTTGAACACTGGAAACTACTTCCCAAAGAAAACTTACTAGAGCATCCATCTTTGTTTGGTATTTAAAAATAGAAAGTACTATAGCTTGTCTTCTAGAGTTAACTACAATTTAGACCCTTTCTGTAAGCACTTTTGCTAGTGGCCTTTTCATTTTTTATAAATAATTTATTATAAGCACTGGTAAAATTATAAAAACTATATTCTTCCTAATGTGCTTTTCTAGAACAAAATCCAATAGGCTTTCAAAACCTTATAAGTGAGCATCTTTTGTACTATTCTTGAATCCTTACAGAAGACGTTAAAGTATTTTTAACGTTACAGGTTAAAAGTTATAAGGAAGTATAATATTGAGGAAGATGTGGGGAAAAGGCATTCTTCTTTGCTGCTGTTTGGAGTGCCCTTTTCCTGTGGAGGACAATTTGGCTTTGTTTATCACTTTACACCCACAGTTGTACTCTTTCCTACAGATACACTAGCTTGTACATAAGACATGTTTACAAGGTTACTTTCTGAAGTATTGTTTGTTATTAGCAAAAGACTAGAAACAACCAAAATTCCATCAGTAAGAGGCTGGCTAAATAAATCATGGTATATCCATAGTTTGGAATACTGTTTGAAGATATATTTATCTTAATCATAGCATATCTATTATTAGGTTAAAACAGTCCACGTTCAGAAGAGCATACAGAGTATTTTACTATTTGTGTGCAAAAGGGTTGGGGCGATGAAGTCTACATATGTATTCACTTTTGAATAGAGTCTCTCTAAAATGAATCGTGATAAATGGGCAACATTATTTTCGAGGAAGGAAACTGGGTGGCTGGGAGATTTTTCACTTTATCCTTTTGTACCTTAAGAGTAATGTGAATGTGCTACCCATCCAGAAAAATTTTATGAACATTTTATTTTCAACAGAAGTAAAAGTAGAGAAAGGATGGTCTTTTCAACAGATGTGCTAGAGCAATTGGGTATCATATGCAGAAACAAAAAAACAAAATACCTTTGATCCATACCTCTTACCATATATAAAAATTAACTCAAAATGGATGAAAGCCCTAAAGGTAAAACTTAAAACTGTAAAACTTCTGAAACATAGGATGAAACCATTGTGATCTTGGATTACACTAAGATTTCTTAGATTTGACATCAAAAGCATGATCCATAAAGGAAAAAAAGGTAACATTGACAACGTATGCTCTTCAAAGACATTGTTAAGAAAATGAAAAGCTACAGGCTGGGGGAAAAAAAAAACATTTTCAAATCACATATCTGATAAAGGTCTTGTCTCCACAGTTTATTAAAAACTCTCCAAACTCACTAAGAAGGAAAAACAATCCGAAAAAAAACGGTGCAAAGTATTTTATTTATTTGGTGAACACACGTTTCACCAAAAAAGATATACGGATGATAAATAAGCACCTGAAAAGATGTTAAACATCAGTCATTAGGGAAATGCAAATTAAAACTGCAGTGAGGTACTACCACACACTATTAGGATGTCTAAGATTGAAAAACTGATTACCCCAAGTGTTAGTGAAGATGTGGAGGAACTCTCATACCTTGCTGAAGGGAATGTAAAATCACTCAGCCACTCTGGAAAATAGTTTGGTAGTTTCTTTAAAAGTGAGACAGACTACTACCATACAACCCAGCCAGTCCACTCCTATGCATTCACCAAAGATAAATGAAAGCATATATCTACACGAAGATCTGTATACAACTGCCCAGAGCAGCTGTACTTGTAACAGCTTAAAACTGGAACAACTCCAGTGTTCAGCAGAACACTATTCAGCAACAGAAAGGAAGAACTATTGATATATAAAGAAGAGTGAGTGAATCTCACAATAATTGTGCTGAGTGGAAAATCATTCAAAAATGAGTACATCAACTATGATTTCATTTATATAAAATCCTAGGAAATAAAAGTGAATTGATTGTGACAGAAAACAGGTCAGTGGTAGCCTTGGGTGGATGTGTAGGAACAGGGAGATATAGAAGTGGGGGAAATTACAAAAAGGCATAAGGGAACTTTGGGGATAATGGAAGTGTTCATTATCATGATTATGGTTTATACATATATCAAAATTGTACACTTTAAATATTCATAGCTTATTGTATTTCAACTATATCTCAGTAAGGCTGTTTTTAAAAATGTGAATGTATTATACTAAAATTAATTATTTTTAAATGTTTAAAATAACATTCTTGAAATGACAAAAACAGTAGCGATAGAGAACAAATTACTGGTTGCCAGGGGACATGGGATGAGTTTGGGGGAGGGTGTGAACACAGAGAAGTAGCACAAGTGAGTTGTTTGCGGCAGTGGAGCAGTTCTGTATCTTGGTTGTCGTGATCACAGGAATATGTGCATGGGGTTAAATTACATAGAGCTATGTGCATGTGTGCATACACAGATGAATGCAGGTTAAAAAAATGGTGAAGGGCTTCCCTGGTGGTGTAGTGGTTGAGAGTCCGCCTGCCGATGTAGGGGACGCGGGTTCGTGCCCCGGTCCGGGAAGATCCCACATGCCGCGGAGCGGCTGGGCCCGTGAGCCATGGCCGCTGAGCCTTTCTGGAGCCTGTGCTCCGCAACGGGAGAGGCCACAACAGTGAGAGGCCCGTGTACTGAAAAAAATAACAAGTGAAAATTGTAAGTTTTGTAGTGTAGTTATTCTCATTAAAGTCTATATCCTGGTTTTAATGTTGAACTACAATATAAGATGTCATCATTAGAAGCAGGGAAAAGAGTGCATGGGGACTCTGCACTAATTTTGTAAAGTCCTGTGACTCTGTATTTCAAGATAAAGTATTTTTTAAAAGAGTAGTATTTAGATTAGTATGATGCATCTGAAACAACTGTGTAGATGTACTAAAAGTGTTGCAGATATGTAAAAGTCGAATACTTCTAATTAGGATTAGGACACTATTTAGAACACTTCTGTAACACTATTTTCTTGATGCTATTTAGTTCTTATGCACCTTTGCTATTATGATATTAATTTACGTTGTATTTTCAAATTCTGTGATAATCTGTTTCTCCCCCGTTTTTCATCTTAGCATCATTCTCTCATCTCCCTTACCTTCATTCTGCGCTGTCATAGAGATTGACATATATTAGAGATTTGCCCATGTTTATTAACAGATTTTTTTTTGCTTTGTAGTTTTAAGGGGAAAAACAGCTACTAAAGCTAGTTTTTATTTACAATAATATATAAGCATATTTAATTAAACATTTTAAATTTGGTTTCTAAATTGCTGTGTCTTATTCTAATTGCTGATTGACTGTGCTTTGGGAGAATCATTTATCATTTCTTTTTTTCTACTAAGGTGAAATCCATTCCTGAAAAGAAAGAACGTGAGCTCTCACGAGTTGTGAAGGGTCGTGCTGCAGCCCTGAAAGAGAGTCAGAAGTTGAAACATGACCTCAAAGCTTTGGAGGACAGGGAGAACAAGAAGGCAAGACATCAATCCTTTCTGAAGTCTGTTACTGAAATGAAGCGCTTCTGAAATTTTTCATGAGCCATATTCTTTCTTTTCTTGTTACCTTTATTAAAAAAGAATGATGATTGATCAGAGGAGGATTTTTTTTTCCTAAAGGAAGGATACCTTTAGAAGAGCTCTAAGATATTTCCTTTAAAAATACATGATTTAACTCCCAATGTTTTTTTTTTCTTCCTGTCTTAAAATAATCAAAAGTCCTATTTTTTTTCTGTTGAAACACATCTGACCTTGGTAATAATAACCACCTACTTATGTATTATTAATGTGATATAACACTGTTAAGATTTTATGTTAAGTCAAATTACCAAATGCTTTCTGCTTAACAGTGTGTGTACTTAGTGGGAAGAGAGGTAACATCCCAAAATTCATGACAGCAGGTGCTAGATTTTGCCCCTCTGAAGAGGGCTGTGAGTCACATCATTCTTCAGCAGCTTCCACTTATGGTCCTCTTTCCTCAGATAATTCTGATGGGCTTCAAATGTGTTATCTTCTTCTGACCCCATGATAAGATAGCTGAGGAGGGCTAGCACAGGCCAGTCTGGGACCACCTCTAGCCCCAAGAAGCTGTTGGTCCTTATGTCTCTAGTTAATATATGTGCTGTGACACGACAATAGTTAGGATGCACTGCAGAGTTCTTCATAGGATCCATATGATCTAGGGTCTAGTTTTCTTTTTCTCAAAGTCAAAATAACTTAAGATACAAAATAAATATAAAATATACTTTAATTATTCCTCTTAGCATTCTACCAGACCTGGTTTCCATACTCTTCTAGAAGTCATGGGACTCAGCAGAAGAATAACCAGAAAGGATCAAATATCTTTGTCTTATTTCATTTTCTATTAGGTGGGAAACTTTCAGCAACAACTGGCAGAAGCTAAAGAAGACAACTGCAAAGTTAAAATCATGTTGGAGAATGTGTTGGCTTCTCACAGTAAGATGCAAGGCGCTCTGGAAAAAGTGCAAATAGAGCTTGGGCGGAGGGATGCAGAGATTGCAGGCCTCAAGAAAGAAAGGTACCAGAGATTATTTTTCTGTCTTTGTACTTGTATTTTTCTGCGACATTGTAGTAAAGAACAGAGTGCAGTCAAGAAACAGTCATTTTCTATTGATTTCCTTGTGAAAATAAAGTAGTAAAATGGTATGTAAAGAACTAGCAAATTCAGGAAAATCTGGAATTATAAATAAAAATGATATCCAAAAATTCTCATATTTTGTAGCGTTGTAAATAAGTATGTATTCTAGAAATTCATGTGATATATGCTGTTTTATCCTTGCTGTTTTCTACACCATTTATACCTGCCCTTGGGTCTACAGAATGATAATTGTCAAGATTAAAGCCAAGTGTCTACTTCTGTTTGAATTAATTATCCATTAATTAGTATCCTATTTATTTTAGATGAATCATTCTGAGAACTACTTTTAGCCATGTTTTGTAAGTGAACTCCTTTAAAGGTTTCAAAAATTACATAAAAGTTTCCCTTTTAGGTTAATGAACAAATGGTTTGAGTTTACTCAGACCTCTAAGACCTATTGTAATACATTAGTGGTGAATATTGCCTCTGTGTTATGGGAGAACAAGTGACTTTTATATTCTTCATTGTGCTTGTTTTTTTACATATTATGAATCTGTATTACCTCTGAACTTAAAAAAAAGTCAAGGGGATGGTATTAAAAATTGTTTACTATTCACAATAAAATTCTGGGTAAAAAGCAGAAATCTCAACAGCAAGCCAGTCCATACAGAGGTGATATATTTTTGTACTAGTAATATATATATAGTATAAAGTTACCAGCCCATAAGTTAGTCATTAACATGTACTGATACTTTAATATATAAAGCCAAATTGAATCATAAATGGGACAAGTTTTTAATCCATAGGAAAATTAGTTTCTTAACCTGAAGCTGAGGCTACTAATTGTCACCTGCCAACTCTCAGATATTCTGAGCATCTGTAGCCCACTACATATGCCATTTGGGCTTCCTGGAAGGTGCCCTGTAACTCCCAGTGGTATCACTCCTAGATAGTACTTTTCTGTGGTCACTCTCCCTGTTCCCTTCATTTACAGGGCTCTAAATCAACAGTGGGTACAGAAGCTGGAAGCAGAAGTGGACCAGATGCGGTCCAGAATCCTTGTCGTGGTTGCCCAGCACAACAGTAAGGTAGAAGCCAGGTTTTTATAGATAGATAACGTTGATATTTTTTATTTTATTGGCATATTGCTATTTTGGAAAAATGGAGTAAAACAATCGGGTAAATTTCCTTTCCATTCAAGTCTGAGTTTTGAACAGTGACATATTTCCAAATGGGAAATGGGTCTGTGATCTTACAGTGAACCATTTATTGGCAAACCAGGACCATAATTATGCCTAACTCTCTTTGTCTTATATGGTCTGCATTCTTTTCATGTATTAATGCATAAGTGAACTTAAAGGGCTTAGAAAACAACATAACTTTAGTCAGAAGTAGCGAGAGTGATCCCACTTAATAAGGAGGCATACTCACATGTTTATAGGTGTATACACACATGAATATGTATCTACACATATGCACACATATAAAATAGAGATATTTCCTATAAAAAGCTTTTTCTAGAAGGATATACAAGGGACAGTTGCCAGTTCTTATCTCTCTAGACAGTGAGACCAGAGGGTCATAGGATCAGGAAGGGGAGTTTAACTGGTTTAAAACCTTAGAAATTAGGATAAATAAGTTGGCTCTATTTTCCAAAACTCTCTAGTGACCAGTGGAGCATACCCTTCCCATCACCTTCTAAGAGTTTCCTAAGGACTGTCTGTAATAAGTTCTCACATATATATATTCCAGGCATCTGGAGTCTTTGGTTCTGGTTCCAAATAATTATTGTTTCAACGTTTAAAGAGTGAATATACAGTGTTATGGACTTCTTGTATCTGTTACAGTGGAATTAAAAACAATCTTCTTTCTTCTCTCTTTCAGATGGAGGCTCTACAAAAAGCTCTAGATGTAGCTAGAGAAGAAAACAGGAGACTGGCTATGAGCCTGGAGCAAGCTCTCCAGACAAATCATCAGCTGCAAACAAAGCTTGATCCTGTTCAAGAGAAATTGGAAAGCAAAGAACTTGAGCTACGGAATTTGGAAACCTTCATGTAAGGGCAGTATAGTCACAGTGGAATTAGGGAAGAGCCTCTGGGAGAGAAAGTTTGGCTAATTCACATAAACCCGTTAAACCCTTTCCCCCTACTTTGAGCTAGTACTCCCTGCAGAGCCATGTGAAGGAAGCAGGCATAGTTGAGCAGAGCAGATATTAGCTGGCTGGGGTACGCTCCTTTTCAGCTCTTCCCTCATCTAGTGTCGGTCTTCTTCTGTACATGAAGGTTTAAACCAAGTTGGAAGGGATACTTACATGTTTCTGCCAAACCTTTTCTATCAGAAGCTTATGTGTCCTTTAAAAGCATGATTTGGAAAGGTAGAAACAGAAGGATGGATGGGAATAACCCCTCCAGGAGTGGGATAATTCCATTTAAGCAGCTGCTAAACCATTCATTGTTTTCAACTTTTTCCCTGAGATTAGTGAGGTCAAACCCATCAAGTTCAGGTCAACCCACTAAAGTTTTTTTGTTAAATTTTATCTAGGCAAATAGGATTTAGATATTAATAACATCCCATGAAAATTTATACCCAAGGGAAATGCATTGTGCACGTGGATCTTTATTCCTTTCACGTAGTGGACATACTGATATAGCAGACAAGTATAAGCTAAAGCAAAGAAGGTAGTTTTCATATTTGTAATCTGTACAAATTTTATATTCTGGTGAAATGTTGCTGGCTCAAGACTACTCAGTATTGGTTAAATCAAGAGTATGTGTTTCACTCTTTTGGGTGGATCTCTTTATATTGAATAACTTTTTGTTTTTGAATGCCGTAGGTAAATGCTTATTTCTTCTTCTGTTAATGAGTTCCAGATCAGTGATTTTTACCTGGTGACTGATCTGCTTCTCATTGGTAAATGACGCCTACTAAGATGTTTTCTAAAGGTGATTTATCATGTCTCTTTTTCAAAACAGAGAACAGATGAGTGAAGAAGCCAAAATAGAAGCAGAATTGTATGCTGAACGCATAGATGCTCTAAGGAAGCAGTTTCAAATTGAGAGAGAAACTGCAAAGAAAGCAGCACAACGGGAAGTGACTGAGGTATGGAGGCAAGTGACAAAAGTCTCCCTCTAGGTGAATGCCTTTGAAGAGGAGAACCAGCCACAGGATTTCCGAGAATGGCTACAGATGTTCTTTGGTTCTTCTAATCCCCCTTTTGCCAGGAGGCCAGATACATCACTATGCTGTTTGTAACTTAACACACAAAAAGTTTCTGATATACAGTTATCTGCCCAATGAATGAATGCCTTGGTGACAGCCTTCCCATTGGAGAATAATAACTGAGTGGGAAGGAGGAGACTGCCATCTGCTAGACAGATGGCCAATCACCTGTCTCCTCTATTCACTTAACTAGCATCCATCATGCACCTTCCTGCTCCTAAGAGGCACAAGTAAAAACAGCAGAAGATGTGGTCCGTGCTAAATTACCCCTTATTTAACTGTCATCTCCACTCTTTACATGAGACAACTAGGAAGACATCAGAAGATGTTTCCTGGATAGCTAGAAGCTGTGTACAATTTTAAAGGAATTCAGAAGTAAGGGAAAGTTTGTTTTAGGCTGGTTGGGTGATCGAAGAAGAGGGGAAGCTTGACGAAATTCTACAGGGTTGAGACTGGCAGAGCTGACAGGGCTGTGACACTCTATGTAAGAGGATGAACAAAGCTTAGTTACAGAAATAAATAGGACATGTGAGCAAAGAAAAAGGATTTGCCTCTCTTGATCAGAGCAGAGACTTTAGGAAATTTCTGAGAAAAGGGGGTTAGCTTAGATGAGACCAGCTGGTAGATGGCCTTGACTCCCAGAATGTTGGATGGAAAGTATTAGGTAAAAGGAGAGCACTGTAGGTTTCTGAGAAGGCTGTGAGCACAATGTTAGGTCAGTTAGTCTGTTAGCAGTGGAGAGTAGGTAAGAATGAAGAGAAACTGGAAACATGGAGGCTAAGGGGAACTAGAGCATTTACTCTGGGCTTCAGATGATTAGAGCCAAGCAAAGTGTTTCTGTTGAAAATAGAGAACAATCAAATCAAAAATCCATTTTAATTAATAGAAAAATCAGACACTAAATGTATCATAAGCAAAGGGGAGGGAGTAATTAAAATAATTCCAAGACTTGGTTGGGGTGGCCAGTCTGTATTTTGCCAAATTTAGCGTATTTAGCAATTGCACTTGACAGCGCACAGTCACAAAATCAGATTCAACCGTTTATATGATGCTTTGTAAATTGACAAAGCACTGTATAAGTGTTAAAAATATTACAGAAATAATTTCTGTGGGAAACAAAAATGGCCACTGAAATTAAAAGTACCTTTATTCAGAGAGAGTTGTTCAGAATATTTAAAAATTAAATCCTTTTAACAGGGATCAGTAAAGATGGTGAACTTGTGCAGGAGAGACCAAGGAACAGTATGAGTGTGATGTCTTGAGCAGTTAGTGGCAGAGGTGGGCTCAGGGTGCACTGTTTAAGACTCCCAGCGCTGCCTCTTATTAGCAATGTGTAACTTTACTATCTGTGCAGATGACTTCACTTCTGAGTCTCAGTTTCCTCAATCAAAATGGAAATCATCACAACTGCTTTCCAGGGTGCTTTTGAGGGATAGTTTTTAGGGCTTACTCAGTTTTGACAAAGCTCTGATTGAGGAAATGGTGGAATATCTAACAGAAATTTAGTTGGGTGATAATAAAAGACTAACACTGTAGTGTGAGGTTAGGATCTGAGAGAATGAGCAAGTATAAAGAGAAAGGTAACAATTTTGACTTTTTACTTTGACAAGTTAAATACTTACAAACCACAGAGAATACCACACTCCTATCGTCTCCCTTCTCAGCTGCAGTGTCTTCATCCTAAAAATCCAGTGGTACTCATTTAAGGGCATATGAGGAAGAGGGGGAACTCTGTAAAATGATTTCAGTACTGTTAAAAGATAAATTGAGGAATAATAATATTAAGAGTTTATTTGAACAAAAATCAATTTGAGTCAGGCAGTATGCAATCGATTGCAATAGAAAGGCACTCTGAGGAGTTGTATAAAATGAAAGACGTTTATAGGCAGAAGGGAGCAGAAACAAGGAAGTTATACTAGGCATAAAAGTAGATTAGTTACTAGTAGCAGAGTTACTTCCTTTAAGGGATGGCAGGGGTCTGTCAGGCAGATTACTCACCTAATGCTGATCAGGCCATTCCTGATTGACTGGTTTAAGAGTTCTTTTCTGGGAGAGCCAAAACTGTAATTAAGTCTCAGTTTGGTGACATAAGGTTTAGCATAAGTGACGTCATTGTGGGCCTGTTGTCTTGTTTTGAATAGTAATCACTATGTTATTATTCCAGTAGACAAGTTTATTTAAATTTCTAAACAAAAAGCAATATTCATAAGAAGTATAAACTACTATGTAAATAAGCTACAAGGATATATTGTACAGCACAGGGAATATAGCCAGTATTTTATAATAAATGATGTATAATCTATAAAAATTTTTAATCTCTATGTCCTACACATAAAACTAATACAATATCATAAATCAACTATACGTCAATAGAAAAAAAAGCAATATTATAAAAATACATGCAAGGATAGTCAATAACTGACAGGTGTATTTACATACACTGCATATAATTTATTTTCACTTCTCCATACATGAGGTCCCAAGTGAGAGAAAGAGACAAGCTTAAGCTTTAAAAAAAAAAAAAAAACTTTAAAGCACAGCAATGAGCACTGAGCAATTAGTGTGTGCCAGGCTCTATATTCCTTCTCTGCCTCCTCTTGTATACCTGTTACATGAATCCTATGAAGTAGACTATTCTCATACTTTTCCAATGATGAACCTGCAGCTTAGGGAAGTTAATTATCTGAAATTGCTTGACTAGTGTGTGGTGAAGCTGAGATTTTAACTTCTGTCTGATTCCAAAGCCATGCTCTTAGAAAGCAAATGACGAACATACATTTACATTATCTGTTCTAAGAAAAATTGTGTTCTTTAGTGTTAAAAATTATGAAAATCACTGAGAGTGTTTCTCCACAAATCTACTTCTTAATATTGCCTCACTTACCCTCCTCTTTAAAATATCTATTTATTTGGCTGTGCCAGGTCTTAGTTGCAGCACACAGGATCTTTAGTTGTGGCACACAGGATCTAGTTCCCTGACCAGGGATCAAACCCGGCCCCCATGCATTGGGAGCACAGAGTCTTAGCCACTGAACCACCAGGGAAGTCCCATCACTTAACCTCCTTTTTAAAAGAAAGGTCCAAAAAGAACAAAATATAGGGACACAGCTAAACATAAGCTTCTCTTACTGAATGGAAGGTTAAAATGTTCTAATTTTCCCTTTGTATCCCACAGCTGAAGAAAGCCCTTGATGAAAGCAACTTCAGAGAAGTGGAAGTATCCCGGACCAACCAGGAGCTGCAGCAGAAACTGACAGAGTTGGAAAAGGTACTGAACAGCAGCAAGGAGAAAATAAAGGATCAAAAGGCCCAAATTAAGTTCCACTTATCAGCTAAGGCGAATAATGCTCAGAACATAGAGAGGAGGAAGGTTGTATGAGAAACCCTGACTCTCCTCTCCTCCTTAGTATCTGATGAGGATCCAGGCAGGGAGTGGTGTCTGGGGAAGATGGTTTCAGAGCCCCACCACCACCATGTGTTCTCTGGGAATTACAGCTACACCTGGGAAGTGGGCAGATTGCCTGGGGGGAGGTGGGGGGAGACTCTTTGTCCTGCAGAGATACTGCTGCATCAGTGTTTGGTTTCTCATTAGCTGCCAGTGTCACATTCTGGCTCCCCAGCTGTCTCTTCCACAGTGATTGTACAAGACTTAGCTCTTTCGGGGTCAGGGGGCTGGATGGGAAGGAGAGCCCAGCAGGAACTGGTAACTGTGGATCTCATGTGGGATTCTTTCTGTCAGCCTATAGGCAAAAAGAGCAAGCCAGTTTTTCCACTGATCATCTTTCTATGTTATTTCCACATTTACATTCAGCAAATAGAAACAGAATTGAGGCAAAGGGAGCTAATTAAGGATCAGTATCAGAAAGAAAGCTATGAAAGGGTAGATTATTTCCACACACTGTTTACCATTCACACGAAATCCCAAACTTGGACAGGTTCACCAACCGTCTCCCTCTTTGTGCCCTACCAGTCACTGAGTATCCAGAAATGTGTATCTGAAACGACTAACCTACAGCAGGAAATGCAGCCATTGGCCAAGAGCCAGCATGATCTGTCAGCTCAGAAGAAACAGCAAAAGCTGCAACTCGAGGCAGAGCAGAAGAGGAGGTGGGAGCTGGAGCATCGGTGCCAGGTAAAAGGGTTCCTAAGACTCACCTCAGAGATTACCAGCAAAGGCCATGTGCAAAACCCAGCATGAGGGCACCTGGCTTTTCTAGGCTCTATAGAAGAAGACAAACTTACAAGTCGTTCATCTTAGCTAAGTCCTTAGAATCATATGTAGGAATGAAGCCTGGAGCTTTGACTATGGCACCTCGTCTTCATGTTCAACTTAATAAAAATGATACTCATTTTTGAAGAACGGCTAAAGCTCACAGATGCAAAGTACTAGTTACTAAGTAAGACTTGTGAACTTCATAGTCTTTCAGGAACTTTACACCCCTTGTTTCTTCCCCGTAGCTCAGATACATCTGTTGCCGTTACAGGACTTTTATCTACTCCCAACCTAATGAAAAGCACATTTTATTACTAAAAAGGGATTTCAAGAGACCATCAAGCTCTTGCCTTCCAACAGAGATTGTCTGCTATGAAGAGTATTCTCCAGTTCTGGAAAGAGATGTTAATCATCTTTTCTCAGGAGAATCTGTAAATCAAAATCTATAATCATATACACAAATGTATACTGTAGGTTCAACTGAAAATAATAGTTTTTATCCTATAGTCTGGTAGCACCTGGAGTTAGAAAGTACCCCATCATACTTTCATAATTTGGTGGCTCATTTATTACAATATTGAAGCTTTTTCTTCCATATATAGTACATTGGGAGTTTGTCAAAAATCTCTGTATCACGTTTTCAGGAATTGGAAGAAACAGTTAGACACCTGAAGAAATGGAAAGAGGCAACAGAGGATAAACTGAAAGAAGCTAGTGTGGAATCAGAACAGGTAAGGCAGACCCACGGACATGAAGACTTAGACAAGCTTCCTCAGGCACGATGACCCTGAAACACAAGTCCGTGTAATATCCTTCAGTAACACAGTTGTCAGGAGTGCAAAAGGCAACAACCTATACCTTAGTATAGCCTCCGTTATAAAGAATAGTTTTAGATTAAGATTCTGTGTCTTGATGAGACATCATAGAATGCTAAAAGATTGATTGACATTGACTAATATTAACTTGGTCGTCCAAGCCCCTGAAATTCCAGAAATCCCTGGAATTGGGATTGACATATCTACACTAATATGTATAAAATAGATAACCAATAAGAACGTGCTGTATAATAAATAAATAAAATTCGAAAACGAAGAGATTCTTAAGCTAAAGGTATCACAGTGACATTGCTGCCAGTTTATCCCCTTTATAGACTTTAAGTTACATGATAATATGACTGTCAGAATGGTATATTAAACGGAATATGGGGGGGCTTGGTGAAGACGGTGCACTAGGAGGATGCGGAATCCGCGTCTGCTCACAACGAGGGCACCTGGGGGACCTCGGACACCTAAGGGGACGGGAGGAACCCCCAGAGACCAGGTAGGACCTGGGGCGTGTGGGGGAGTGAAGGGGGAGGAGAGCTGCCGTCTCTTCTTCCTACAAATCCAGTGGTACTCATTTCAGGACATATGAGGAAGAAGGGGAACTCTGTAAAATGATTTCAGTACTGTTAAAAGATAAATTGAGGAATAATAAAATTAAGAGTTTATTTGAACAAAAATCAATTTGAGTCAGGCAGTATGCAATCGATTGCAATAGAAAGGCACTCTGAGGAGTTGTATAAAATGAAAGACTTTTATAGGCAGAGGGGAGCAGGAACAAGGAAGTTATACTAGGCAAAAAAGTAGATTAGTTACTAGTAGCAGAGGTACTTCCTTTAAGGGATGGCAGGGGTCTGTCAGGCAGATTACTCACCTAAGGCTGATCAGGCCATTTCTGATGGACTGGTTTAAGAGTTCTTTTCTGGGAGAGCCAAAACTGTAATTAAGTCTCAGTTTGGTGACATAAGGTTTAGCATAAGTGACTTCATTGTGGGCCTGTTGTCTTGTTTTCAATAGTAATCACTATGTTATTTTTCCACTAGAGAAGTTTAGTAAAATTTCTAAACAAAAAGCAATATTCATAAGAAGTATAAACTACTATGTAAATAAGCTGCAAGGATATATTGTACAGCACAGGGCATATAGCCAGTATTTTATAATAACGAGTATAATCTATAAAAATTTTTAATCACTATGTCATACACCTAAATCTAATATAATAAATCAACTATACCTCTAGAGAAAATAAAGCAAGATTATAAAAATAGATGCAAGGATAGTCAATAACTGACAGGTGTACTTACATACACTCCATATAATTTATTTTCACTTCTCCATACATGAGGTCACAAGTGACAGAAAGAGACGAACTTAAGCTTTAAAAAAAAAAACCTTTAAAGCACAGCAATGAGCACTGAGCAATTATTGTGTGCCAGGCTCTATATTCCTTCTCTGCCTCCTCTTGTTTAACTGTTACATGAACCCTATGAAGTAGGCTATTCTCATACTTTTCCAATGATGAACCTGAAGCTTAGGGAAGTTAATTATCTGAAATTACTTGACTAGTGTGTGGTGAAGCTGAGATTTTAACTTCTGTCTGATTCCAAAGCCATGCTCTTAGAAAGCAAATGACGAACATACATTTACATTATCTGTTCTAAGAAAAATTGTGTTCTTTAGTGTTAAAAATTATGAAAATCACTGAGAGTGTTTCTCCACAAATCTACTTCTTAATATTGCCTCACTTACCCTCCTTTTTAAAATATCTATTTATTTGGCTGTGCCAGGTCTTAGTTGCAGCACACAGGATCTTTAGTTGTGGCACACAGGATCTCGTTCCCTGACCAGGGATCAAACCCGGCCCCCATGCATTGGGAGCACAGAGTCTTAGCCACTGAACCACCAGGGAAGTCCCATCACTTAACCTCCTTTTTAAAAGAAAGGTCCAAAAAGAACAAAATATAGGGACACAGCTAAACATAAGCTTCTCTTACTGAATGGAAGGTTAAAATGTTCTAATTTTCCCTTTGTATCCCACAGCTGAAGAAAGCCCTTGATGAAAGCAACTTCAGAGAAGTGGAAGTATCCCGGACCAACCGGGAGCTGCAGCAGAAACTGACAGAGTTGGAAAAGGTACTGAACAGCAGCAAGGAGAAAATAAAGGATCAAAAGGCCCAAATTAAGTTCCACTTATCAGCTAAGGCGAATAATGCTCAGAACATAGAGAGGAGGAAGGTTGTATGAGAAACCCTGACTCTCCTCTCCTCCTTAGTATCTGATGAGGATCCAGGCAGGGAGTGGTGTCTGGGGAAGATGGTTTCAGAGCCCCCCCACCACCATGTGTTCTCTGGGAATTACAGCTACACCTGGGAAGTGGGCAGATTGCCTGGGGGGAGGTGGGGGGAGACTCTTTGTCCTGCAGAGATACTGCTGCATCAGTGTTTGGTTTCTCATTAGCTGCCAGTGTCACATTCTGGCTCCCCAGCTGTCTCTTCCACAGTGATTGTACAAGACTTAGCTCTTTCGGGGTCAGGGGGCTGGATGGGAAGGAGAGCCCAGCAGGAACTGGTAACTGTGGATCTCATGTGGGATTCTTTCTGTCAGCCTATAGGCAAAAAGAGCAAGCCAGTTTTTCCACTGATCATCTTTCTATGTTATTTCCACATTTACATTCAGCAAATAGAAACAGAATTGAGGCGAAGGGAGCTAATTAAGGATCAGTATCAGAAAGAAAGCTATGAAAGGGTAGATTATTTCCACACACTGTTTACCATTCACACGAAATCCCAAACTTGGACAGGTTCACCAACCGTCTCCCTCTTTGTGCCCTACCAGTCACTGAGTATCCAGAAATGTGTATCTGAAACGACTAACCTACAGCAGGAAATGCAGCCATTGGCCAAGAGCCAGCATGATCTGTCAGCTCAGAATAAACAGCAAAAGCTGCAACTCGAGGCAGAGCAGAAGAGGAGGTGGGAGCTGGAGCATCGGTGCCAGGTAAAAGGGTTCCTAAGACTCACCTCAGAGATTACCAGCAAAGGCCATGTGCAAAACCCAGCATGAGGGCACCTGGCTTTTCTAGGCTCTATAGAAGAAGACAAACTTACAAGTCGTTCATCTTAGCTAAGTCCTTAGAATCATATGTAGGAATGAAGCCTGGAGCTTTGACTATGGCACCTCGTCTTCATGTTCAACTTAATAAAAATGATACTCATTTTTGAAGAACGGCTAAAGCTCACAGATGCAAAGTACTAGTTACTAAGTAAGACTTGTGAACTTCATAGTCTTTCAGGAACTTTACACCCCTTGGTTCTTCCCCGTAGCTCAGATACATCTGTTGCCGTTACAGGACTTTTATCTACTCCCAACCTAATGAAAAGCACATTTTATTACTAAAAAGGGATTTCAAGAGACCATCAAGCTCTTGCCTTCCAACAGAGATTGTCTGCTATGAAAAGTATTCTCCAGTTCTGGAAAGAGATGTTAATCATCTTTTCTCAGGAGAATCTGTAAATCAAAATCTATAATCATATACACAAATGTATACTGTAGGTTCAACTGAAAATAATAGTTTTTATCCTATAGTCTGGTAGCACCTGGAGTTAGAAAGTACCCCATCATACTTTCATAATTTGGTGGCTCATTTATTACAATATTGAAGCTTTTTCTTCCATATATAGTACATTGGGAGTTTGTCAAAAATCTCTGTATCACGTTTTCAGGAATTGGAAGAAACAGTTAGACACCTGAAGAAATGGAAAGAGGCAACAGAGGATAAACTGAAAGAAGCTAGTGTGGAATCAGAACAGGTAAGGCAGACCCACGGACATGAAGACTTAGACAAGCTTCCTCAGGCACGATGACCCTGAAACACAAGTCCGTGTAATATCCTTCAGTAACACAGTTGTCAGGAGTGCAAAAGGCAACAACCTATACCTTAGTATAGCCTCCGTTATAAAGAATAGTTTTAGATTAAGATTCTGTGTCTTGATGAGACATCATAGAATGCTAAAAGATTGATTGACATTGACTAATATTAACTTGGTCGTCCAAGCCCCTGAAATTATTCCAGAAATCCCTGGAATTGGGATTGACATATCTACACTAATATGTATAAAATAGATAACCAATAAGAACGTGCTGTATAATAAATAAATAAAATTCGAAAACGAAGAGATTCTTAAGCTAAAGGTATCACAGTGACATTGCTGCCAGTTTATCCCCTTTATAGACTTTAAGTTACATGATAATATGACTGTCAGAATGGTATATTAAACGGAATATGGGGGGGCTTGGTGAAGACGGTGCACTAGGAGGATGCGGAATCCGCGTCTGCTCACAACGAGGGCACCTGGGGGACCTCGGACACCTAAGGGGACGGGAGGAACCCCCAGAGACCAGGTAGGACCTGGGGCGTGTGGGGGAGTGAAGGGGGAGGAGAGCTGCCGTCTCTTCTTCCTACAAATCCAGTGGTACTCATTTCAGGGCATATGAGGAAGAAGGGGAACTCTGTAAAATGATTTCAGTACTGTTAAAAGATAAATTGAGGAATAATAAAATTAAGAGTTTATTTGAACAAAAATCAATTTGAGTCAGGCAGTATGCAATCGATTGCAATAGAAAGGCACTCTGAGGAGTTGTATAAAATGAAAGACTTTTATAGGCAGAGGGGAGCAGGAACAAGGAAGTTATACTAGGCAAAAAAGTAGATTAGTTACTAGTAGCAGAGGTACTTCCTTTAAGGGATGGCAGGGGTCTGTCAGGCAGATTACTCACCTAAGGCTGATCAGGCCATTTCTGATTGACTGGTTTAAGAGTTCTTTTCTGGGAGAGCCAAAACTGTAATTAAGTCTCAGTTTGGTGACATAAGGTTTAGCATAAGTGACTTCATTGTGGGCCTGTTGTCTTGTTTTCAATAGTAATCACTATGTTATTTTTCCACTAGAGAAGTTTAGTAAAATTTCTAAACAAAAAGCAATATTCATAAGAAGTATAAACTACTATGTAAATAAGCTGCAAGGATATATTGTACAGCACAGGGCATATAGCCAGTATTTTATAATAACGAGTATAATCTATAAAAATTTTTAATCACTATGTCATACACCTAAATCTAATATAATAAATCAACTATACCTCTAGAGAAAATAAAGCAAGATTATAAAAATAGATGCAAGGATAGTCAATAACTGACAGGTGTACTTACATACACTCCATATAATTTATTTTCACTTCTCCATACATGAGGTCACAAGTGACAGAAAGAGACGAACTTAAGCTTTAAAAAAAAAAACCTTTAAAGCACAGCAATGAGCACTGAGCAATTATTGTGTGCCAGGCTCTATATTCCTTCTCTGCCTCCTCTTGTTTAACTGTTACATGAACCCTATGAAGTAGGCTATTCTCATACTTTTCCAATGATGAACCTGAAGCTTAGGGAAGTTAATTATCTGAAATTACTTGACTAGTGTGTGGTGAAGCTGAGATTTTAACTTCTGTCTGATTCCAAAGCCATGCTCTTAGAAAGCAAATGACGAACATACATTTACATTATCTGTTCTAAGAAAAATTGTGTTCTTTAGTGTTAAAAATTATGAAAATCACTGAGAGTGTTTCTCCACAAATCTACTTCTTAATATTGCCTCACTTACCCTCCTTTTTAAAATATCTATTTATTTGGCTGTGCCAGGTCTTAGTTGCAGCACACAGGATCTTTAGTTGTGGCACACAGGATCTCGTTCCCTGACCAGGGATCAAACCCGGCCCCCATGCATTGGGAGCACAGAGTCTTAGCCACTGAACCACCAGGGAAGTCCCATCACTTAACCTCCTTTTTAAAAGAAAGGTCCAAAAAGAACAAAATATAGGGACACAGCTAAACATAAGCTTCTCTTACTGAATGGAAGGTTAAAATGTTCTAATTTTCCCTTTGTATCCCACAGCTGAAGAAAGCCCTTGATGAAAGCAACTTCAGAGAAGTGGAAGTATCCCGGACCAACCGGGAGCTGCAGCAGAAACTGACAGAGTTGGAAAAGGTACTGAACAGCAGCAAGGAGAAAATAAAGGATCAAAAGGCCCAAATTAAGTTCCACTTATCAGCTAAGGCGAATAATGCTCAGAACATAGAGAGGAGGAAGGTTGTATGAGAAACCCTGACTCTCCTCTCCTCCTTAGTATCTGATGAGGATCCAGGCAGGGAGTGGTGTCTGGGGAAGATGGTTTCAGAGCCCCCCCACCACCATGTGTTCTCTGGGAATTACAGCTACACCTGGGAAGTGGGCAGATTGCCTGGGGGGAGGTGGGGGGAGACTCTTTGTCCTGCAGAGATACTGCTGCATCAGTGTTTGGTTTCTCATTAGCTGCCAGTGTCACATTCTGGCTCCCCAGCTGTCTCTTCCACAGTGATTGTACAAGACTTAGCTCTTTCGGGGTCAGGGGGCTGGATGGGAAGGAGAGCCCAGCAGGAACTGGTAACTGTGGATCTCATGTGGGATTCTTTCTGTCAGCCTATAGGCAAAAAGAGCAAGCCAGTTTTTCCACTGATCATCTTTCTATGTTATTTCCACATTTACATTCAGCAAATAGAAACAGAATTGAGGCGAAGGGAGCTAATTAAGGATCAGTATCAGAAAGAAAGCTATGAAAGGGTAGATTATTTCCACACACTGTTTACCATTCACACGAAATCCCAAACTTGGACAGGTTCACCAACCGTCTCCCTCTTTGTGCCCTACCAGTCACTGAGTATCCAGAAATGTGTATCTGAAACGACTAACCTACAGCAGGAAATGCAGCCATTGGCCAAGAGCCAGCATGATCTGTCAGCTCAGAATAAACAGCAAAAGCTGCAACTCGAGGCAGAGCAGAAGAGGAGGTGGGAGCTGGAGCATCGGTGCCAGGTAAAAGGGTTCCTAAGACTCACCTCAGAGATTACCAGCAAAGGCCATGTGCAAAACCCAGCATGAGGGCACCTGGCTTTTCTAGGCTCTATAGAAGAAGACAAACTTACAAGTCGTTCATCTTAGCTAAGTCCTTAGAATCATATGTAGGAATGAAGCCTGGAGCTTTGACTATGGCACCTCGTCTTCATGTTCAACTTAATAAAAATGATACTCATTTTTGAAGAACGGCTAAAGCTCACAGATGCAAAGTACTAGTTACTAAGTAAGACTTGTGAACTTCATAGTCTTTCAGGAACTTTACACCCCTTGGTTCTTCCCCGTAGCTCAGATACATCTGTTGCCGTTACAGGACTTTTATCTACTCCCAACCTAATGAAAAGCACATTTTATTACTAAAAAGGGATTTCAAGAGACCATCAAGCTCTTGCCTTCCAACAGAGATTGTCTGCTATGAAAAGTATTCTCCAGTTCTGGAAAGAGATGTTAATCATCTTTTCTCAGGAGAATCTGTAAATCAAAATCTATAATCATATACACAAATGTATACTGTAGGTTCAACTGAAAATAATAGTTTTTATCCTATAGTCTGGTAGCACCTGGAGTTAGAAAGTACCCCATCATACTTTCATAATTTGGTGGCTCATTTATTACAATATTGAAGCTTTTTCTTCCATATATAGTACATTGGGAGTTTGTCAAAAATCTCTGTATCACGTTTTCAGGAATTGGAAGAAACAGTTAGACACCTGAAGAAATGGAAAGAGGCAACAGAGGATAAACTGAAAGAAGCTAGTGTGGAATCAGAACAGGTAAGGCAGACCCACGGACATGAAGACTTAGACAAGCTTCCTCAGGCACGATGACCCTGAAACACAAGTCCGTGTAATATCCTTCAGTAACACAGTTGTCAGGAGTGCAAAAGGCAACAACCTATACCTTAGTATAGCCTCCGTTATAAAGAATAGTTTTAGATTAAGATTCTGTGTCTTGATGAGACATCATAGAATGCTAAAAGATTGATTGACATTGACTAATATTAACTTGGTCGTCCAAGCCCCTGAAATTCCAGAAATCCCTGGAATTGGGATTGACATATCTACACTAATATGTATAAAATAGATAACCAATAAGAACGTGCTGTATAATAAATAAATAAAATTCGAAAACGAAGAGATTCTTAAGCTAAAGGTATCACAGTGACATTGCTGCCAGTTTATCCCCTTTATAGACTTTAAGTTACATGATAATATGACTGTCAGAATGGTATATTAAACGGAATATGGGGGGGCTTGGTGAAGACGGTGCACTAGGAGGATGCGGAATCCGCGTCTGCTCACAACGAGGGCACCTGGGGGACCTCGGACACCTAAGGGGACGGGAGGAACCCCCAGAGACCAGGTAGGACCTGGGGCGTGTGGGGGAGTGAAGGGGGAGGAGAGCTGCCGTCTCTTCTTCCTACAAATCCAGTGGTACTCATTTCAGGGCATATGAGGAAGAAGGGGAACTCTGTAAAATGATTTCAGTACTGTTAAAAGATAAATTGAGGAATAATAAAATTAAGAGTTTATTTGAACAAAAATCAATTTGAGTCAGGCAGTATGCAATCGATTGCAATAGAAAGGCACTCTGAGGAGTTGTATAAAATGAAAGACTTTTATAGGCAGAGGGGAGCAGGAACAAGGAAGTTATACTAGGCAAAAAAGTAGATTAGTTACTAGTAGCAGAGGTACTTCCTTTAAGGGATGGCAGGGGTCTGTCAGGCAGATTACTCACCTAAGGCTGATCAGGCCATTTCTGATTGACTGGTTTAAGAGTTCTTTTCTGGGAGAGCCAAAACTGTAATTAAGTCTCAGTTTGGTGACATAAGGTTTAGCATAAGTGACTTCATTGTGGGCCTGTTGTCTTGTTTTCAATAGTAATCACTATGTTATTTTTCCACTAGAGAAGTTTAGTAAAATTTCTAAACAAAAAGCAATATTCATAAGAAGTATAAACTACTATGTAAATAAGCTGCAAGGATATATTGTACAGCACAGGGCATATAGCCAGTATTTTATAATAACGAGTATAATCTATAAAAATTTTTAATCACTATGTCATACACCTAAATCTAATATAATAAATCAACTATACCTCTAGAGAAAATAAAGCAAGATTATAAAAATAGATGCAAGGATAGTCAATAACTGACAGGTGTACTTACATACACTCCATATAATTTATTTTCACTTCTCCATACATGAGGTCACAAGTGACAGAAAGAGACGAACTTAAGCTTTAAAAAAAAAAACCTTTAAAGCACAGCAATGAGCACTGAGCAATTATTGTGTGCCAGGCTCTATATTCCTTCTCTGCCTCCTCTTGTTTAACTGTTACATGAACCCTATGAAGTAGGCTATTCTCATACTTTTCCAATGATGAACCTGAAGCTTAGGGAAGTTAATTATCTGAAATTACTTGACTAGTGTGTGGTGAAGCTGAGATTTTAACTTCTGTCTGATTCCAAAGCCATGCTCTTAGAAAGCAAATGACGAACATACATTTACATTATCTGTTCTAAGAAAAATTGTGTTCTTTAGTGTTAAAAATTATGAAAATCACTGAGAGTGTTTCTCCACAAATCTACTTCTTAATATTGCCTCACTTACCCTCCTTTTTAAAATATCTATTTATTTGGCTGTGCCAGGTCTTAGTTGCAGCACACAGGATCTTTAGTTGTGGCACACAGGATCTCGTTCCCTGACCAGGGATCAAACCCGGCCCCCATGCATTGGGAGCACAGAGTCTTAGCCACTGAACCACCAGGGAAGTCCCATCACTTAACCTCCTTTTTAAAAGAAAGGTCCAAAAAGAACAAAATATAGGGACACAGCTAAACATAAGCTTCTCTTACTGAATGGAAGGTTAAAATGTTCTAATTTTCCCTTTGTATCCCACAGCTGAAGAAAGCCCTTGATGAAAGCAACTTCAGAGAAGTGGAAGTATCCCGGACCAACCGGGAGCTGCGGCAGAAACTGACAGAGTTGGAAAAGGTACTGAACAGCAGCAAGGAGAAAATAAAGGATCAAAAGGCCCAAATTAAGTTCCACTTATCAGCTAAGGCGAATAATGCTCAGAACATAGAGAGGAGGAAGGTTGTATGAGAAACCCTGACTCTCCTCTCCTCCTTAGTATCTGATGAGGATCCAGGCAGGGAGTGGTGTCTGGGGAAGATGGTTTCAGAGCCCCCCCACCACCATGTGTTCTCTGGGAATTACAGCTACACCTGGGAAGTGGGCAGATTGCCTGGGGGGAGGTGGGGGGAGACTCTTTGTCCTGCAGAGATACTGCTGCATCAGTGTTTGGTTTCTCATTAGCTGCCAGTGTCACATTCTGGCTCCCCAGCTGTCTCTTCCACAGTGATTGTACAAGACTTAGCTCTTTCGGGGTCAGGGGGCTGGATGGGAAGGAGAGCCCAGCAGGAACTGGTAACTGTGGATCTCATGTGGGATTCTTTCTGTCAGCCTATAGGCAAAAAGAGCAAGCCAGTTTTTCCACTGATCATCTTTCTATGTTATTTCCACATTTACATTCAGCAAATAGAAACAGAATTGAGGCGAAGGGAGCTAATTAAGGATCAGTATCAGAAAGAAAGCTATGAAAGGGTAGATTATTTCCACACACTGTTTACCATTCACACGAAATCCCAAACTTGGACAGGTTCACCAACCGTCTCCCTCTTTGTGCCCTACCAGTCACTGAGTATCCAGAAATGTGTATCTGAAACGACTAACCTACAGCAGGAAATGCAGCCATTGGCCAAGAGCCAGCATGATCTGTCAGCTCAGAATAAACAGCAAAAGCTGCAACTCGAGGCAGAGCAGAAGAGGAGGTGGGAGCTGGAGCATCGGTGCCAGGTAAAAGGGTTCCTAAGACTCACCTCAGAGATTACCAGCAAAGGCCATGTGCAAAACCCAGCATGAGGGCACCTGGCTTTTCTAGGCTCTATAGAAGAAGACAAACTTACAAGTCGTTCATCTTAGCTAAGTCCTTAGAATCATATGTAGGAATGAAGCCTGGAGCTTTGACTATGGCACCTCGTCTTCATGTTCAACTTAATAAAAATGATACTCATTTTTGAAGAATGGCTAAAGCTCACAGATGCAAAGTACTAGTTACTAAGTAAGACTTGTGAACTTCATAGTCTTTCAGGAACTTTACACCCCTTGGTTCTTCCCCATAGCTCAGATACATCTGTTGCCGTTACAGGACTTTTATCTACTCCCAACCTAATGAAAAGCACATTTTATTACTAAAAAGGGATTTCAAGAGACCATCAAGCTCTTGCCTTCCAACAGAGATTGTCTGCTATGAAGAGTATTCTCCAGTTCTGGAAAGAGATGTTAATCATCTTTTCTCAGGAGAATCTGTAAATCAAAATCTATAATCATATACACAAATGTATACTGTAGGTTCAACTGAAAATAATAGTTTTTATCCTATAGTCTGGTAGCACCTGGAGTTAGAAAGTACCCCATCATACTTTCATAATTTGGTGGCTCATTTATTACAATATTGAAGCTTTTTCTTCCATATATAGTACATTGGGAGTTTGTCAAAAATCTCTGTATCACGTTTTCAGGAATTGGAAGAAACAGTTAGACACCTGAAGAAATGGAAAGAGGCAACAGAGGATAAACTGAAAGAAGCTAGTGTGGAATCAGAACAGGTAAGGCAGACCCACGGACATGAAGACTTAGACAAGCTTCCTCAGGCACGATGACCCTGAAACACAAGTCCGTGTAATATCCTTCAGTAACACAGTTGTCAGGAGTGCAAAAGGCAACAACCTATACCTTAGTATAGCCTCCGTTATAAAGAATAGTTTTAGATTAAGATTCTGTGTCTTGATGAGACATCATAGAATGCTAAAAGATTGATTGACATTGACTAATATTAACTTGGTCGTCCAAGCCCCTGAAATTCCAGAAATCCCTGGAATTGGGATTGACATATCTACACTAATATGTATAAAATAGATAACCAATAAGAACGTGCTGTATAATAAATAAATAAAATTCGAAAACGAAGAGATTCTTAAGCTAAAGGTATCACAGTGACATTGCTGCCAGTTTATCCCCTTTATAGACTTTAAGTTACATGATAATATGACTGTCAGAATGGTATATTAAACGGAATATGGGGGGGCTTGGTGAAGACGGTGCACTAGGAGGATGCGGAATCCGCGTCTGCTCACAACGAGGGCACCTGGGGGACCTCGGACACCTAAGGGGACGGGAGGAACCCCCAGAGACCAGGTAGGACCTGGGGCGTGTGGGGGAGTGAAGGGGGAGGAGAGCTGCCGTCTCTTCTTCCTACAAATCCAGTGGTACTCATTTCAGGGCATATGAGGAAGAAGGGGAACTCTGTAAAATGATTTCAGTACTGTTAAAAGATAAATTGAGGAATAATAAAATTAAGAGTTTATTTGAACAAAAATCAATTTGAGTCAGGCAGTATGCAATCGATTGCAATAGAAAGGCACTCTGAGGAGTTGTATAAAATGAAAGACTTTTATAGGCAGAGGGGAGCAGGAACAAGGAAGTTATACTAGGCAAAAAAGTAGATTAGTTACTAGTAGCAGAGTTACTTCCTTTAAGGGATGGCAGGGGTCTGTCAGGCAGATTACTCACCTAAGGCTGATCAGGCCATTTCTGATTGACTGGTTTAAGAGTTCTTTTCTGGGAGAGCCCAAACTGTAATTAAGTCTCAGTTTGGTGACATAAGGTTTAGCATAAGTGACTTCATTGTGGGCCTGTTGTCTTGTTTTCAATAGTAATCACTATGTTATTTTTCCACTAGAGAAGTTTAGTAAAATTTCTAAACAAAAAGCAATATTCATAAGAAGTATAAACTACTATGTAAATAAGCTGCAAGGATATATTGTACAGCACAGGGCATATAGCCAGTATTTTATAATAACGAGTATAATCTATAAAAATTTTTAATCACTATGTCATACACCTAAATCTAATATAATAAATCAACTATACCTCTAGAGAAAATAAAGCAAGATTATAAAAATAGATGCAAGGATAGTCAATAACTGACAGGTGTACTTACATACACTCCATATAATTTATTTTCACTTCTCCATACATGAGGTCACAAGTGACAGAAAGAGACGAACTTAAGCTTTAAAAAAAAAAACCTTTAAAGCACAGCAATGAGCACTGAGCAATTATTGTGTGCCAGGCTCTATATTCCTTCTCTGCCTCCTCTTGTTTAACTGTTACATGAACCCTATGAAGTAGGCTATTCTCATACTTTTCCAATGATGAACCTGAAGCTTAGGGAAGTTAATTATCTGAAATTACTTGACTAGTGTGTGGTGAAGCTGAGATTTTAACTTCTGTCTGATTCCAAAGCCATGCTCTTAGAAAGCAAATGACGAACATACATTTACATTATCTGTTCTAAGAAAAATTGTGTTCTTTAGTGTTAAAAATTATGAAAATCACTGAGAGTGTTTCTCCACAAATCTACTTCTTAATATTGCCTCACTTACCCTCCTTTTTAAAATATCTATTTATTTGGCTGTGCCAGGTCTTAGTTGCAGCACACAGGATCTTGAGTTGTGGCACACAGGATCTCGTTCCCTGACCAGGGATCAAACCCGGCCCCCATGCATTGGGAGCACAGAGTCTTAGCCACTGAACCACCAGGGAAGTCCCATCACTTAACCTCCTTTTTAAAAGAAAGGTCCAAAAAGAACAAAATATAGGGACACAGCTAAACATAAGCTTCTCTTACTGAATGGAAGGTTAAAATGTTCTAATTTTCCCTTTGTATCCCACAGCTGAAGAAAGCCCTTGATGAAAGCAACTTCAGAGAAGTGGAAGTATCCCGGACCAACCGGGAGCTGCGGCAGAAACTGACAGAGTTGGAAAAGGTACTGAACAGCAGCAAGGAGAAAATAAAGGATCAAAAGGCCCAAATTAAGTTCCACTTATCAGCTAAGGCGAATAATGCTCAGAACATAGAGAGGAGGAAGGTTGTATGAGAAACCCTGACTCTCCTCTCCTCCTTAGTATCTGATGAGGATCCAGGCAGGGAGTGGTGTCTGGGGAAGATGGTTTCAGAGCCCCCCCACCACCATGTGTTCTCTGGGAATTACAGCTACACCTGGGAAGTGGGCAGATTGCCTGGGGGGAGGTGGGGGGAGACTCTTTGTCCTGCAGAGATACTGCTGCATCAGTGTTTGGTTTCTCATTAGCTGCCAGTGTCACATTCTGGCTCCCCAGCTGTCTCTTCCACAGTGATTGTACAAGACTTAGCTCTTTCGGGGTCAGGGGGCTGGATGGGAAGGAGAGCCCAGCAGGAACTGGTAACTGTGGATCTCATGTGGGATTCTTTCTGTCAGCCTATAGGCAAAAAGAGCAAGCCAGTTTTTCCACTGATCATCTTTCTATGTTATTTCCACATTTACATTCAGCAAATAGAAACAGAATTGAGGCGAAGGGAGCTAATTAAGGATCAGTATCAGAAAGAAAGCTATGAAAGGGTAGATTATTTCCACACACTGTTTACCATTCACACGAAATCCCAAACTTGGACAGGTTCACCAACCGTCTCCCTCTTTGTGCCCTACCAGTCACTGAGTATCCAGAAATGTGTATCTGAAACGACTAACCTACAGCAGGAAATGCAGCCATTGGCCAAGAGCCAGCATGATCTGTCAGCTCAGAATAAACAGCAAAAGCTGCAACTCGAGGCAGAGCAGAAGAGGAGGTGGGAGCTGGAGCATCGGTGCCAGGTAAAAGGGTTCCTAAGACTCACCTCAGAGATTACCAGCAAAGGCCATGTGCAAAACCCAGCATGAGGGCACCTGGCTTTTCTAGGCTCTATAGAAGAAGACAAACTTACAAGTCGTTCATCTTAGCTAAGTCCTTAGAATCATATGTAGGAATGAAGCCTGGAGCTTTGACTATGGCACCTCGTCTTCATGTTCAACTTAATAAAAATGATACTCATTTTTGAAGAACGGCTAAAGCTCACAGATGCAAAGTACTAGTTACTAAGTAAGACTTGTGAACTTCATAGTCTTTCAGGAACTTTACACCCCTTGGTTCTTCCCCGTAGCTCAGATACATCTGTTGCCGTTACAGGACTTTTATCTACTCCCAACCTAATGAAAAGCACATTTTATTACTAAAAAGGGATTTCAAGAGACCATCAAGCTCTTGCCTTCCAACAGAGATTGTCTGCTATGAAAAGTATTCTCCAGTTCTGGAAAGAGATGTTAATCATCTTTTCTCAGGAGAATCTGTAAATCAAAATCTATAATCATATACACAAATGTATACTGTAGGTTCAACTGAAAATAATAGTTTTTATCCTATAGTCTGGTAGCACCTGGAGTTAGAAAGTACCCCATCATACTTTCATAATTTGGTGGCTCATTTATTACAATATTGAAGCTTTTTCTTCCATATATAGTACATTGGGAGTTTGTCAAAAATCTCTGTATCACGTTTTCAGGAATTGGAAGAAACAGTTAGACACCTGAAGAAATGTAAAGAGGCAACAGAGGATAAACTGAAAGAAGCTAGTGTGGAATCAGAACAGGTAAGGCAGACCCACGGACATGAAGACTTAGACAAGCTTCCTCAGGCACGATGACCCTGAAACACAAGTCCGTGTAATATCCTTCAGTAACACAGTTGTCAGGAGTGCAAAAGGCAACAACCTATACCTTAGTATAGCCTCCGTTATAAAGAATAGTTTTAGATTAAGATTCTGTGTCTTGATGAGACATCATAGAATGCTAAAAGATTGATTGACATTGACTAATATTAACTTGGTCGTCCAAGCCCCTGAAATTCCAGAAATCCCTGGAATTGGGATTGACATATCTACACTAATATGTATAAAATAGATAACCAATAAGAACGTGCTGTATAATAAATAAATAAAATTCGAAAACGAAGAGATTCTTAAGCTAAAGGTATCACAGTGACATTGCTGCCAGTTTATCCCCTTTATAGACTTTAAGTTACATGATAATATGACTGTCAGAATGGTATATTAAAAGGAATATGGGGGGGCTTGGTGAAGACGGTGCACTAGGAGGATGTGGAATCCTCGTCTGCTCACAACGAGGGCACCTGGGGGACCTCGGACACCTAAGGGGACGGGAGGAACCCCCAGAGACCAGGTAGGACCTGGGGCGTGTGGGGGAGTGAAGGGGGAGGAGAGCTGCCGTCTCTTCTTCCTACAAATCCAGTGGTACTCATTTCAGGGCATATGAGGAAGAAGGGGAACTCTGTAAAATGATTTCAGTACTGTTAAAAGATAAATTGAGGAATAATAAAATTAAGAGTTTATTTGAACAAAAATCAATTTGAGTCAGGCAGTATGCAATCGATTGCAATAGAAAGGCACTCTGAGGAGTTGTATAAAATGAAAGACTTTTATAGGCAGAGGGGAGCAGGAACAAGGAAGTTATACTAGGCAAAAAAGTAGATTAGTTACTAGTAGCAGAGTTACTTCCTTTAAGGGATGGCAGGGGTCTGTCAGGCAGATTACTCACCTAAGGCTGATCAGGCCATTTCTGATTGACTGGTTTAAGAGTTCTTTTCTGGGAGAGCCAAAACTGTAATTAAGTCTCAGTTTGGTGACATAAGGTTTAGCATAAGTGACTTCATTGTGGGCCTGTTGTCTTGTTTTCAATAGTAATCACTATGTTATTTTTCCACTAGAGAAGTTTAGTAAAATTTCTAAACAAAAAGCAATATTCATAAGAAGTATAAACTACTATGTAAATAAGCTGCAAGGATATATTGTACAGCACAGGGCATATAGCCAGTATTTTATAATAACGAGTATAATCTATAAAAATTTTTAATCACTATGTCATACACCTAAATCTAATATAATATAATAAATCAACTATACCTCTAGAGAAAATAAAGCAAGATTATAAAAATAGATGCAAGGATAGTCAATAACTGACAGGTGTACTTACATACACTCCATATAATTTATTTTCACTTCTCCATACATGAGGTCACAAGTGACAGAAAGAGACGAACTTAAGCTTTAAAAAAAAAAAACCTTTAAAGCACAGCAATGAGCACTGAGCAATTATTGTGTGCCAGGCTCTATATTCCTTCTCTGCCTCCTCTTGTTTAACTGTTACATGAACCCTATGAAGTAGGCTATTCTCATACTTTTCCAATGATGAACCTGAAGCTTAGGGAAGTTAATTATCTGAAATTACTTGACTAGTGTGTGGTGAAGCTGAGATTTTAACTTCTGTCTGATTCCAAAGCCATGCTCTTAGAAAGCAAATGACGAACATACATTTACATTATCTGTTCTAAGAAAAATTGTGTTCTTTAGTGTTAAAAATTATGAAAATCACTGAGAGTGTTTCTCCACAAATCTACTTCTTAATATTGCCTCACTTACCCTCCTTTTTAAAATATCTATTTATTTGGCTGTGCCAGGTCTTAGTTGCAGCACACAGGATCTTTAGTTGTGGCACACAGGATCTAGTTCCCTGACCAGGGATCAAACCCGGCCCCCATGCATTGGGAGCACAGAGTCTTAGCCACTGAACCACCAGGGAAGTCCCATCACTTAACCTCCTTTTTAAAAGAAAGGTCCAAAAAGAACAAAATATAGGGACACAGCTAAACATAAGCTTCTCTTACTGAATGGAAGGTTAAAATGTTCTAATTTTCCCTTTGTATCCCACAGCTGAAGAAAGCCCTTGATGAAAGCAACTTCAGAGAAGTGGAAGTATCCCGGACCAACCAGGAGCTGCAGCAGAAACTGACAGAGTTGGAAAAGGTACTGAACAGCAGCAAGGAGAAAATAAAGGATCAAAAGGCCCAAATTAAGTTCCACTTATCAGCTAAGGCGAATAATGCTCAGAACATAGAGAGGAGGAAGGTTGTATGAGAAACCCTGACTATCCTCTCCTCCTTAGTATCTGATGAGGATCCAGGCAGGGAGTGGTGTCTGGGGAAGATGGTTTCAGAGCCCCACCACCACCATGTGTTCTCTGGGAATTACAGCTACACCTGGGAAGTGGGCAGATTGCCTGGGGGGAGGTGGGGGGAGACTCTTTGTCCTGCAGAGATACTGCTGCATCAGTGTTTGGTTTCTCATTAGCTGCCAGTGTCACATTCTGGCTCCCCAGCTGTCTCTTCCACAGTGATTGTACAAGACTTAGCTCTTTCGGGGTCAGGGGGCTGGATGGGAAGGAGAGCCCAGCAGGAACTGGTAACTGTGGATCTCATGTGGGATTCTTTCTGTCAGCCTATAGGCAAAAAGAGCAAGCCAGTTTTTCCACTGATCATCTTTCTATGTTATTTCCACATTTACATTCAGCAAATAGAAACAGAATTGAGGCAAAGGGAGCTAATTAAGGATCAGTATCAGAAAGAAAGCTATGAAAGGGTAGATTATTTCCACACACTGTTTACCATTCACACGAAATCCCAAACTTGGACAGGTTCACCAACCGTCTCCCTCTTTGTGCCCTACCAGTCACTGAGTATCCAGAAATGTGTATCTGAAACGACTAACCTACAGCAGGAAATGCAGCCATTGGCCAAGAGCCAGCATGATCTGTCAGCTCAGAATAAACAGCAAAAGCTGCAACTCGAGGCAGAGCAGAAGAGGAGGTGGGAGCTGGAGCATCGGTGCCAGGTAAAAGGGTTCCTAAGACTCACCTCAGAGATTACCAGCAAAGGCCATGTGCAAAACCCAGCATGAGGGCACCTGGCTTTTCTAGGCTCTATAGAAGAAGACAAACTTACAAGTCGTTCATCTTAGCTAAGTCCTTAGAATCATATGTAGGAATGAAGCCTGGAGCTTTGACTATGGCACCTCGTCTTCATGTTCAACTTAATAAAAATGATACTCATTTTTGAAGAACGGCTAAAGCTCACAGATGCAAAGTACTAGTTACTAAGTAAGACTTGTGAACTTCATAGTCTTTCAGGAACTTTACACCCCTTGGTTCTTCCCCGTAGCTCAGATACATCTGTTGCCGTTACAGGACTTTTATCTACTCCCAACCTAATGAAAAGCACATTTTATTACTAAAAAGGGATTTCAAGAGACCATCAAGCTCTTGCCTTCCAACAGAGATTGTCTGCTATGAAAAGTATTCTCCAGTTCTGGAAAGAGATGTTAATCATCTTTTCTCAGGAGAATCTGTAAATCAAAATCTATAATCATATACACAAATGTATACTGTAGGTTCAACTGAAAATAATAGTTTTTATCCTATAGTCTGGTAGCACCTGGAGTTAGAAAGTACCCCATCATACTTTCATAATTTGGTGGCTCATTTATTACAATATTGAAGCTTTTTCTTCCATATATAGTACATTGGGAGTTTGTCAAAAATCTCTGTATCACGTTTTCAGGAATTGGAAGAAACAGTTAGACACCTGAAGAAATGGAAAGAGGCAACAGAGGATAAACTGAAAGAAGCTAGTGTGGAATCAGAACAGGTAAGGCAGACCCACGGACATGAAGACTTAGACAAGCTTCCTCAGGCACGATGACCCTGAAACACAAGTCCGTGTAATATCCTTCAGTAACACAGTTGTCAGGAGTGCAAAAGGCAACAACCAATACCTTAGTATAGCCTCCGTTATAAAGAATAGTTTTAGATTAAGATTCTGTGTCTTGATGAGACATCATAGAATGCTAAAAGATTGACATTGACTAATATTAACTTGGTCGTCCAAGCCCCTGAAATTCCAGAAATCCCTGGAATTGGGATTGACATATCTACACTAATATGTATAAAATAGATAACCAATAAGAACGTGCTGTATAATAAATAAATAAAATTCGAAAACGAAGAGATTCTTAAGCTAAAGGTATCACAGTGACATTGCTGCCAGTTTATCCCCTTTATAGACTTTAAGTTACATGATAATATGACTGTCAGAATGGTATATTAAAAGGAATATGGGGGGGGCTTGGTGAAGACGGTGCACTAGGAGGATGCGGAATCCGCATCTGCTCACAACGAGGGCACCTGGGGGACCTCGGACACCTAAGGGGACGGGAGGAACCCCCAGAGACCAGGTAGGACCTGGGGCGTGTGGGGGAGTGAAGGGGGAGGAGAGCTGCCGTCTCTTCTTCCTACAAATCCAGTGGTACTCATTTCAGGGCATATGAGGAAGAAGGGGAACTCTGTAAAATGATTTCAGTACTGTTAAAAGATAAATTGAGGAATAATAAAATTAAGAGTTTATTTGAACAAAAATCAATTTGAGTCAGGCAGTATGCAATCGATTGCAATAGAAAGGCACTCTGAGGAGTTGTATAAAATGAAAGACTTTTATAGGCAGAGGGGAGCAGGAACAAGGAAGTTATACTAGGCAAAAAAGTAGATTAGTTACTAGTAGCAGAGTTACTTCCTTTAAGGGATGGCAGGGGTCTGTCAGGCAGATTACTCACCTAAGGCTGATCAGGCCATTTCTGATTGACTGGTTTAAGAGTTCTTTTCTGGGAGAGCCAAAACTGTAATTAAGTCTCAGTTTGGTGACATAAGGTTTAGCATAAGTGACTTCATTGTGGGCCTGTTGTCTTGTTTTCAATAGTAATCACTATGTTATTTTTCCACTAGAGAAGTTTAGTAAAATTTCTAAACAAAAAGCAATATTCATAAGAAGTATAAACTACTATGTAAATAAGCTGCAAGGATATATTGTACAGCACAGGGCATATAGCCAGTATTTTATAATAACGAGTATAATCTATAAAAATTTTTAATCACTATGTCATACACCTAAATCTAATCTAATATAATAAATCAACTATACCTCTAGAGAAAATAAAGCAAGATTATAAAAATAGATGCAAGGATAGTCAATAACTGACAGGTGTACTTACATACACTCCATATAATTTATTTTCACTTCTCCATACATGAGGTCACAAGTGACAGAAAGAGACGAACTTAAGCTTTAAAAAAAAAAAACTTTTAAAGCACAGCAATGAGCACTGAGCAATTATTGTGTGCCAGGCTCTATATTCCTTCTCTGCCTCCTCTTGTTTAACTGTTACATGAACCCTATGAAGTAGGCTATTCTCATACTTTTCCAATGATGAACCTGAAGCTTAGGGAAGTTAATTATCTGAAATTACTTGACTAGTGTGTGGTGAAGCTGAGATTTTAACTTCTGTCTGATTCCAAAGCCATGCTCTTAGAAAGCAAATGACGAACATACATTTACATTATCTGTTCTAAGGAAAATTGTGTTCTTTAGTGTTAAAAATTATGAAAATCACTGAGAGTGTTTCTCCACAAATCTACTTCTTAATATTGCCTCACTTACCCTCCTTTTTAAAATATCTATTTATTTGGCTGTGCCAGGTCTTAGTTGCAGCACACAGGATCTTGAGTTGTGGCACACAGGATCTAGTTCCCTGACCAGGGATCAAACCCGGCCCCCATGCATTGGGAGCACAGAGTCTTAGCCACTGAACCACCAGGGAAGTCCCATCACTTAACCTCCTTTTTAAAAGAAAGGTCCAAAAAGAACAAAATATAGGGACACAGCTAAACATAAGCTTCTCTTACTGAATGGAAGGTTAAAATGTTCTAATTTTCCCTTTGTATCCCACAGCTGAAGAAAGCCCTTGATGAAAGCAACTTCAGAGAAGTGGAAGTATCCCGGACCAACCGGGAGCTGCAGCAGAAACTGACAGAGTTGGAAAAGGTACTGAACAGCAGCAAGGAGAAAATAAAGGATCAAAAGGCCCAAATTAAGTTCCACTTATCAGCTAAGGCGAATAATGCTCAGAACATAGAGAGGAGGAAGGTTGTATGAGAAACCCTGACTCTCCTCTCCTCCTTAGTATCTGATGAGGATCCAGGCAGGGAGTGGTGTCTGGGGAAGATGGTTTCAGAGCCCCACCACCACCATGTGTTCTCTGGGAATTACAGCTACACCTGGGAAGTGGGCAGATTGCCTGGGGGGAGGTGGGGGGAGACTCTTTGTCCTGCAGAGATACTTCTGCATCAGTGTTTGGTTTCTCATTAGCTGCCAGTGTCACATTCTGGCTCCCCAGCTGTCTCTTCCACAGTGATTGTACAAGACTTAGCTCTTTCGGGGTCAGGGGGCTGGATGGGAAGGAGAGCCCAGCAGGAACTGGTAACTGTGGATCTCATGTGGGATTCTTTCTGTCAGCCTATAGGCAAAAAGAGCAAGCCAGTTTTTCCACTGATCATCTTTCTATGTTATTTCCACATTTACATTCAGCAAATAGAAACAGAATTGAGGCGAAGGGAGCTAATTAAGGATCAGTATCAGAAAGAAAGCTATGAAAGGGTAGATTATTTCCACACACTGTTTACCATTCACACGAAATCCCAAACTTGGACAGGTTCACCAACCGTCTCCCTCTTTGTGCCCTACCAGTCACTGAGTATCCAGAAATGTGTATCTGAAACGACTAACCTACAGCAGGAAATGCAGCCATTGGCCAAGAGCCAGCATGATCTGTCAGCTCAGAATAAACAGCAAAAGCTGCAACTCGAGGCAGAGCAGAAGAGGAGGTGGGAGCTGGAGCATCGGTGCCAGGTAAAAGGGTTCCTAAGACTCACCTCAGAGATTACCAGCAAAGGCCATGTGCAAAACCCAGCATGAGGGCACCTGGCTTTTCTAGGCTCTATAGAAGAAGACAAACTTACAAGTCGTTCATCTTAGCTAAGTCCTTAGAATCATATGTAGGAATGAAGCCTGGAGCTTTGACTATGGCACCTCGTCTTCATGTTCAACTTAATAAAAATGATACTCATTTTTGAAGAACGGCTAAAGCTCACAGATGCAAAGTACTAGTTACTAAGTAAGACTTGTGAACTTCATAGTCTTTCAGGAACTTTACACCCCTTGTTTCTTCCCCGTAGCTCAGATACATCTGTTGCCGTTACAGGACTTTTATCTACTCCCAACCTAATGAAAAGCACATTTTATTACTAAAAAGGGATTTCAAGAGACCATCAAGCTCTTGCCTTCCAACAGAGATTGTCTGCTATGAAAAGTATTCTCCAGTTCTGGAAAGAGATGTTAATCATCTTTTCTCAGGAGAATCTGTAAATCAAAATCTATAATCATATACACAAATGTATACTGTAGGTTCAACTGAAAATAATAGTTTTTATCCTATAGTCTGGTAGCACTTGGAGTTAGAAAGTACCCCATCATACTTTCATAATTTGGTGGCTCATTTATTACAATATTGAAGCTTTTTCTTCCATATATAGTACATTGGGAGTTTGTCAAAAATCTCTGTATCACGTTTTCAGGAATTGGAAGAAACAGTTAGACACCTGAAGAAATGGAAAGAGGCAACAGAGGATAAACTGAAAGAAGCTAGTGTGGAATCAGAACAGGTAAGGCAGACCCACGGACATGAAGACTTAGACAAGCTTCCTCAGGCACGATGACCCTGAAACACAAGTCCGTGTAATATCCTTCAGTAACACAGTTGTCAGGAGTGCAAAAGGCAACAACCAATACCTTAGTATAGCCTCCGTTATAAAGAATAGATTTAGATTAAGATTCTGTGTCTTGATGAGACATCATAGAATGCTAAAAGATTGATTGACATTGACTAATATTAACTTGGTCGTCCAAGCCCCTGAAATTCCAGAAATCCCTGGAATTGGGATTGACATATCTACACTAATATGTATAAAATAGATAACCAATAAGAACGTGCTGTATAATAAATAAATAAAATTCGAAAACGAAGAGATTCTTAAGCTAAAGGTATCACAGTGACATTGCTGCCAGTTTATCCCCTTTATAGACTTTAAGTTACATGATAATATGACTGTCAGAATGGTATATTAAAAGGAATATGGGGGGGCTTGGTGAAGACGGTGCACTAGGAGGATGTGGAATCCTCGTCTGCTCACAACGAGGGCACCTGGGGGACCTCGGACACCTAAGGGGACGGGAGGAACCCCCAGAGAGCAGGTAGGACCTGGGGCGTGTGGGGGAGTGAAGGGGGAGGAGAGCTGCCGTCTCTTCTTCCTACAAATCCAGTGGTACTCATTTCAGGGCATATGAGGAAGAAGGGGAACTCTGTAAAATGATTTCAGTACTGTTAAAAGATAAATTGAGGAATAATAAAATTAAGAGTTTATTTGAACAAAAATCAATTTGAGTCAGGCAGTATGCAATCGATTGCAATAGAAAGGCACTCTGAGGAGTTGTATAAAATGAAAGACTTTTATAGGCAGAGGGGAGCAGGAACAAGGAAGTTATACTAGGCAAAAAAGTAGATTAGTTACTAGTAGCAGAGTTACTTCCTTTAAGGGATGGCAGGGGTCTGTCAGGCAGATTACTCACCTAAGGCTGATCAGGCCATTTCTGATTGACTGGTTTAAGAGTTCTTTTCTGGGAGAGCCAAAACTGTAATTAAGTCTCAGTTTGGTGACATAAGGTTTAGCATAAGTGACTTCATTGTGGGCCTGTTGTCTTGTTTTCAATAGTAATCACTATGTTATTTTTCCACTAGAGAAGTTTAGTAAAATTTCTAAACAAAAAGCAATATTCATAAGAAGTATAAACTACTATGTAAATAAGCTGCAAGGATATATTGTACAGCACAGGGCATATAGCCAGTATTTTATAATAACGAGTATAATCTATAAAAATTTTTAATCACTATGTCATACACCTAAATCTAATATAATATAATAAATCAACTATACCTCTAGAGAAAATAAAGCAAGATTATAAAAATAGATGCAAGGATAGTCAATAACTGACAGGTGTACTTACATACACTCCATATAATTTATTTTCACTTCTCCATACATGAGGTCACAAGTGACAGAAAGAGACGAACTTAAGCTTTAAAAAAAAAAAAAACCTTTAAAGCACAGCAATGAGCACTGAGCAATTATTGTGTGCCAGGCTCTATATTCCTTCTCTGCCTCCTCTTGTTTAACTGTTACATGAACCCTATGAAGTAGGCTATTCTCATACTTTTCCAATGATGAACCTGAAGCTTAGGGAAGTTAATTATCTGAAATTACTTGACTAGTGTGTGGTGAAGCTGAGATTTTAACTTCTGTCTGATTCCAAAGCCATGCTCTTAGAAAGCAAATGACGAACATACATTTACATTATCTGTTCTAAGAAAAATTGTGTTCTTTAGTGTTAAAAATTATGAAAATCACTGAGAGTGTTTCTCCACAAATCTACTTCTTAATATTGCCTCACTTACCCTCCTTTTTAAAATATCTATTTATTTGGCTGTGCCAGGTCTTAGTTGCAGCACACAGGATCTTGAGTTGTGGCACACAGGATCTAGTTCCCTGACCAGGGATCAAACCCGGCCCCCATGCATTGGGAGCACAGAGTCTTAGCCACTGAACCACCAGGGAAGTCCCATCACTTAACCTCCTTTTTAAAAGAAAGGTCCAAAAAGAACAAAATATAGGGACACAGCTAAACATAAGCTTCTCTTACTGAATGGAAGGTTAAAATGTTCTAATTTTCCCTTTGTATCCCACAGCTGAAGAAAGCCCTTGATGAAAGCAACTTCAGAGAAGTGGAAGTATCCCGGACCAACCGGGAGCTGCAGCAGAAACTGACAGAGTTGGAAAAGGTACTGAACAGCAGCAAGGAGAAAATAAAGGATCAAAAGGCCCAAATTAAGTTCCACTTATCAGCTAAGGCAAATAATGCTCAGAACATAGAGAGGAGGAAGGTTGTATGAGAAACCCTGACTCTCCTCTCCTCCTTAGTATCTGATGAGGATCCAGGCAGGGAGTGGTGTCTGGGGAAGATGGTTTCAGAGCCCCACCACCACCATGTGTTCTCTGGGAATTACAGCTACACCTGGGAAGTGGGCAGATTGCCTGGGGGGAGGTGGGGGGAGACTCTTTGTCCCGCAGAGATACTGCTGCATCAGTGTTTGGTTTCTCATTAGCTGCCAGTGTCACATTCTGGCTCCCCAGCTGTCTCTTCCACAGTGATTGTACAAGACTTAGCTCTTTCGGGGTCAGGGGACTGGATGGGAAGGAGAGCCCAGCAGGAACTGGTAACTGTGGATCTCATGTGGGATTCTTTCTGTCAGCCTATAGGCAAAAAGAGCAAGCCAGTTTTTCCACTGATCATCTTTCTATGTTATTTCCACATTTACATTCAGCAAATAGAAACAGAATTGAGGCGAAGGGAGCTAATTAAGGATCAGTATCAGAAAGAAAGCTATGAAAGGGTAGATTATTTCCACACACTATTTACCATTCACACGAAATCCCAAACTTGGACAGGTTCACCAACCGTCTCCCTCTTTGTGCCCTACCAGTCACTGAGTATCCAGAAATGTGTATCTGAAACGACTAACCTACAGCAGGAAATGCAGCCATTGGCCAAGAGCCAGCATGATCTGTCAGCTCAGAATAAACAGCAAAAGCTGCAACTCGAGGCAGAGCAGAAGAGGAGGTGGGAGCTGGAGCATCGGTGCCAGGTAAAAGGGTTCCTAAGACTCACCTCAGAGATTACCAGCAAAGGCCATGTGCAAAACCCAGCATGAGGGCACCTGGCTTTTCTAGGCTCTATAGAAGAAGACAAACTTACAAGTCGTTCATCTTAGCTAAGTCCTTAGAATCATATGTAGGAATGAAGCCTGGAGCTTTGACTATGGCACCTCGTCTTCATGTTCAACTTAATAAAAATGATACTCATTTTTGAAGAACGGCTAAAGCTCACAGATGCAAAGTACTAGTTACTAAGTAAGACTTGTGAACTTCATAGTCTTTCAGGAACTTTACACCCCTTGTTTCTTCCCCGTAGCTCAGATACATCTGTTGCCGTTACAGGAATTTTATCTACTCCCAACCTAATGAAAAGCACATTTTATTACTAAAAAGGGATTTCAAGAGACCATCAAGCTCTTGCCTTCCAACAGAGATTGTCTGCTATGAAAAGTATTCTCCAGTTCTGGAAAGAGATGTTAATCATCTTTTCTCAGGAGAATCTGTAAATCAAAATCTATAATCATATACACAAATGTATACTGTAGGTTCAACTGAAAATAATAGTTTTTATCCTATTGTCTGGTAGCACTTGGAGTTAGAAAGTACCCCATCATACTTTCATAATTTGGTGGCTCATTTATTACAATATTGAAGCTTTTTCTTCCATATATAGTACATTGGGAGTTTGTCAAAAATCTCTGTATCACGTTTTCAGGAATTGGAAGAAACAGTTAGACACCTGAAGAAATGGAAAGAGGCAACAGAGGATAAACTGAAAGAAGCTAGTGTGGAATCAGAACAGGTAAGGCAGACCCACGGACATGAAGACTTAGACAAGCTTCCTCAGGCACGATGACCCTGAAACACAAGTCCGTGTAATATCCTTCAGTAACACAGTTGTCAGGAGTGCAAAAGGCAACAACCAATACCTTAGTATAGCCTCCGTTATAAAGAATAGTTTTAGATTAAGATTCTGTGTCTTGATGAGACATCATAGAATGCTAAAAGATTGACATTGACTAATATTAACTTGGTCGTCCAAGCCCCTGAAATTCCAGAAATCCCTGGAATTGGGATTGACATATCTACACTAATATGTATAAAATAGATAACCAATAAGAACGTGCTGTATAATAAATAAATAAAATTCGAAAACGAAGAGATTCTTAAGCTAAAGGTATCACAGTGACATTGCTGCCAGTTTATCCCCTTTATAGACTTTAAGTTACATGATAATATGACTGTCAGAATGGTATATTAAACGGAATATGGGGGGGCGGGGTGAAGACGGTGCACTAGGAGGATGCCGAATTCGCGTCTCCTCACAACGAGGGCACCTGGGGGACCTCGGACACCTAAGGGGACGCGAGGAACCCCCAGAGACCAGGTAGGACCTGGGGCGTGTGGGGGAGTGAAGGGGGAGGAGAGCTGCCGTCTCTTCTTCCTACAAATCCAGTGGTACTCATTTAAGGGCATATGAGGAAGAAGGGGAACTCTGTAAAATGATTTCAGTACTGTTAAAAGATAAATTGAGGAATAATAAAATTAAGAGTTTATTTGAACAAAAATCAATTTGAGTCAGGCAGTATGCAATCGATTGCAATAGAAAGGCACTCTGAGGAGTTGTATAAAATGAAAGACTTTTATAGGCAGAGGGGAGCAGGAACAAGGAAGTTATACTAGGCAAAAAAGTAGATTAGTTACTAGTAGCAGAGTTACTTCCTTTAAGGGATGGCAGGGGTCTGTCAGGCAGATTACTCACCTAAGGCTGATCAGGCCATTTCTGATTGACTGGTTTAAGAGTTCTTTTCTGGGAGAGCCAAAACTGTAATTAAGTCTCAGTTTGGTGACATAAGGTTTAGCATAAGTGACTTCATTGTGGGCCTGTTGTCTTGTTTTCAATAGTAATCACTATGTTATTTTTCCACTAGAGAAGTTTAGTAAAATTTCTAAACAAAAAGCAATATTCATAAGAAGTATAAACTACTATGTAAATAAGCTGCAAGGATATATTGTACAGCACAGGGCATATAGCCAGTATTTTATAATAACGAGTATAATCTATAAAAATTTTTAATCACTATGTCATACACCTAAATCTAATCTAATATAATAAATCAACTATACCTCTAGAGAAAATAAAGCAAGATTATAAAAATAGATGCAAGGATAGTCAATAACTGACAGGTGTACTTACATACACTCCATATAATTTATTTTCACTTCTCCATACATGAGGTCACAAGTGACAGAAAGAGACGAACTTAAGCTTTAAAAAAAAAAAAAAACCTTTAAAGCACAGCAATGAGCACTGAGCAATTATTGTGTGCCAGGCTCTATATTCCTTCTCTGCCTCCTCTTGTTTAACTGTTACATGAACCCTATGAAGTAGGCTATTCTCATACTTTTCCAATGATGAACCTTTAGCTTAGGGAAGTCAATTATCTGAAATTACTTGACTAGTGTGTGGTGAAGCTGAGATTTTAACTTCTGTCTGATTCCAAAGCCATGCTCTTAGAAAGCAAATGACGAACATACATTTACATTATCTGTTCTAAGAAAAATTGTGTTGTTTAGTGTTAAAAATTATGAAAATCACTGAGAGTGTTTCTCCACAAATCTACTTCTTAATATTGCCTCACTTACCCTCCTTTTTAAAACATCTATTTATTTGGCTGTGCCAGGTTTAGTTGCAGCACACAGGATCTTTAGTTGTGGCACACAGGATCTCGTTCCCTGACCAGGGATCAAACCTGGCCCCCATGCATTGGGAGCACAGAGTCTTAGCCACTGGACCACCAGGGAAGTCCCATCACTTAACCTCCTTTTTAAATGACAGGTCCAAAGAGAACAAAATATAAGGACACAGCTAAACATAAGCTTCTCTTACTGAATGGAAGGTTAAAATGTTCTAATTTTCCCTTTGTATCCCACAGCTGAGGAAAGCCCTTGATGAAAGCAACTTCAGAGAAGTGGAAGTATCCTGGACCAACCGGGAGCTGCGGCAGAAACTGACAGAGTTGGAAAAGGTACTGAACAGCAGCAAGGAGAAAATAAAGGATCAAAAGGCCCAAATTAAGTTCCACTTATCAGCTAAGGCGTATAATGTTCAGAACATAGAGAGGAGGAAGGTTGTATGAGAAACCCTGACTCTCCTCTCCTCCTTAGTATCTGATGAGGATCCAGGCAGGGAGTGGTGTCTGGGGAAGATGGTTTCAGAGCCCCACCACCACCATGTGTTCTCTGGGAATTACAGCTACACCTGGGAAGTGGGCAGATTGCCTGGGGGAAGGTGGGGGGAGACTCTTTTTCCCGCAGAGATACTGCTGCATCAGTGTTTGGTTTCTCATTAGCTGCCAATGTCACATTCTGGCTCCCCAGCTGTCTCTTCCACAGTGATTGTACAAGACTTAGCTCTTTCGGGGTCAGGGGGCTGGATGGGAAGGAGAGCCCAGCAGGAACTGGTAACTGTGGATCTCATGTGGGATTCTTTCTGTCAGCCTATAGGCAAAAAGAGCAAGCCAGTTTTTCCACTGATCATCTTTCTATGTTATTTCCACATTTACATTCAGCAAATAGAAACAGAATTGAGGCAAAGGGAGCTAATTAAGGATCAGTATCAGAAAGAAAGCTATGAAAGGGTAGATGATTTCCACACACTGTTTACCATTCACATGAAATCCCAAACTTGGACAGGTTCACCAACCGTCTCCCTCTTTGTGCCCTACCAGTCACTGAGTATCCAGAAATGTGTATCTGAAACGACTAACCTACAGCAGGAAATGCAGCCATTGGCCAAGAGCCAGCATGATCTGTCAGCTCAGAAGAAACAGCAAAAGCTGCAACTCGAGGCAGAGCAGAAGAGGAGTTGGGAGCTGGAGCATTGGTGCCAGGTAAAAGGGTTCTTAAGATTCATCTCAGAGATTACCAGCAAAGGGCATGTGCAAAACCCGGCATGAGGGCACCTGGCTTTTCTAGGCTCTATAGAAGAAGACAAACTTACAAGTCGTTCATCTTAGCTAAGTCCTTAGAATCATATGTAGGAATGAAGCCTGGAGCTTTGACTATGGCACCTCGTCTTCATGTTCAACCTAATAAAAATGATACTCATTTTTAAACAACGGCTAAAGCTCACATATGCAAAGTACTAGTTACTAAGTAAGACTTGTGAACTTCATAGTCTTTCAGGAACTTTACACCCCTTGGTTCTTCCCCGTAGCTCAGATACATCTGTTGCCATTACAGGACTTTTCTCTACTCCCAACCTAATGAAAAGCACATTTTATTAAGGAAAAGGGACTTCAAGAGACCGTCAAACTCTTGCCTTCCAACAGAGATTGTCTGCTATGAAAAGTATTCTCCAGTTCTGGAAAGAGATGTTAATCATCTCTCAGGAGAATCTGTAAATCAAAATCTATAATCATATACAAAAATGTATACTGTAGGTTCAACTGAAAATAATAGTTTTTATCCTATAGTCTGGTAGCACCTGGAGTTAGAAAGTACCCCATCATACTTTCATAATTTGGTGGCTCATTTATTACAATATTGAAGCTTTTTCTTCCATATATAGTACATTGGGAGTTTGTCAAAAATCTCTGTATCACGTTTTCAGGAATTGGAAGAAACAGTTAGACACCTGAAGAAATGTAAAGAGGCAACAGAGGATAAACTGAAAGAAGCTAGTGTGGAATCAGAACAGGTAAGGCAGACCCACGGACATGAAGACTTAGACAAGCTTCCTCAGGCACGATGACCCTGAAACACAAGTCCGTGTAATATCCTTCAGTAACACAGTTGTCAGGAGTGCAAAAGGCAACAACCAATACCTTAGTATAGCCTCCGTTATAAAGAATAGTTTTAGATTAAGATTCTGTGTCTTGATGAGACATCATAGAATGCTAAAAGATTGACTGACATTGACTAATATTAACTTGGTCGTCCAAGCCCCTGAAATTCCAGAAATCCCTGGAATTGGGATTGACATATCTACACTAATATGTATAAAATAGATAACCAATAAGAACGTGCTGTATAATAAATAAATAAAATTCGAAAACGAAGAGATTCTTAAGCTAAAGGTATCACAGTGACATTGCTGCCAGTTTATCCCCTTTATAGACTTTAAGTTACATGATAATATGGCTGTCAGAATGGTATATTAAACGGAATATGGGGGGGCTTGGTGAAGACGGTGCACTAGGAGGATGCGGAATCCGCGTCTGCTCACAACGAGGGCACCTGGGGGACCTCGGACACCTAAGGGGACGGGAGGAACCCCCAGAGACCAGGTAGGACCTGGGGCGTGGGGGGGAGTGAAGGGGGAGGAGAGCTGCCGTCTCTTCTTCCTACAAATCCAGTGGTACTCATTTCAGGGCATATGAGGAAGAAGGGGAACTCTGTAAAATGATTTCAGTACTGTTAAAAGATAAATTGAGGAATAATAAAATTAAGAGTTTATTTGAACAAAAATCAATTTGAGTCAGGCAGTATGCAATCGATTGCAATAGAAAGGCACTCTGAGGAGTTGTATAAAATGAAAGACTTTTATAGGCAGAGGGGAGCAGGAACAAGGAAGTTATACTAGGCAAAAAAGTAGATTAGTTACTAGTAGCAGAGTTACTTCCTTTAAGGGATGGCAGGGGTCTGTCAGGCAGATTACTCACCTAAGGCTGATCAGGCCATTTCTGATTGACTGGTTTAAGAGTTCTTTTCTGGGAGAGCCAAAACTGTAATTAAGTCTCAGTTTGGTGACATAAGGTTTAGCATAAGTGACTTCATTGTGGGCCTGTTGTCTTGTTTTCAATAGTAATCACTATGTTATTTTTCCACTAGAGAAGTTTAGTAAAATTTCTAAACAAAAAGCAATATTCATAAGAAGTATAAACTACTATGTAAATAAGCTGCAAGGATATATTGTACAGCACAGGGCATATAGCCAGTATTTTATAATAACGAGTATAATCTATAAAAATTTTTAATCACTATGTCATACACCTAAATCTAATCTAATATAATAAATCAACTATACCTCTAGAGAAAATAAAGCAAGATTATAAAAATAGATGCAAGGATAGTCAATAACTGACAGGTGTACTTACATACACTCCATATAATTTATTTTCACTTCTCCATACATGAGGTCACAAGTGACAGAAAGAGACGAACTTAAGCTTTAAAAAAAAAAAAACCTTTAAAGCACAGCAATGAGCACTGAGCAATTATTGTGTGCCAGGCTCTATATTCCTTCTCTGCCTCCTCTTGTTTAACTGTTACATGAACCCTATGAAGTAGGCTATTCTCATACTTTTCCAATGATGAACCTGAAGCTTAGGGAAGTTAATTATCTGAAATTACTTGACTAGTGTGTGGTGAAGCTGAGATTTTAACTTCTGTCTGATTCCAAAGCCATGCTCTTAGAAAGCAAATGACGAACATACATTTACATTATCTGTTCTAAGAAAAATTGTGTTCTTTAGTGTTAAAAATTATGAAAATCACTGAGAGTGTTTCTCCACAAATCTACTTCTTAATATTGCCTCACTTACCCTCCTTTTTAAAATATCTATTTATTTGGCTGTGCCAGGTCTTAGTTGCAGCACACAGGATCTTTAGTTGTGGCACACAGGATCTAGTTCCCTGACCAGGGATCAAACCCGGCCCCCATGCATTGGGAGCACAGAGTCTTAGCCACTGAACCACCAGGGAAGTCCCATCACTTAACCTCCTTTTTAAAAGAAAGGTCCAAAAAGAACAAAATATAGGGACACAGCTAAACATAAGCTTCTCTTACTGAATGGAAGGTTAAAATGTTCTAATTTTCCCTTTGTATCCCACAGCTGAAGAAAGCCCTTGATGAAAGCAACTTCAGAGAAGTGGAAGTATCCCGGACCAACCGGGAGCTGCAGCAGAAACTGACAGAGTTGGAAAAGGTACTGAACAGCAGCAAGGAGAAAATAAAGGATCAAAAGGCCCAAATTAAGTTCCACTTATCAGCTAAGGCGAATAATGCTCAGAACATAGAGAGGAGGAAGGTTGTATGAGAAACCCTAACTCTCCTCTCCTCCTTAGTATCTGATGAGGACCCAGGCAGGCAGTGCTGTCTGGGGAAGATGGTTTCAGAGCCCCACCACCACCATGTGTTCTCTGGGAATTACAGCTACACCTGGGAAGTGGGCAGATTGCCTGGGGGGAGGTGGGGGGAGACTCTTTTTCCTGCAGAGATACTGCTGCATCAGTGTTTGGTTTCTCATTAGCTGCCAGTGTCATATTCTGGCTCCCCAGCTGTCTCTTCCACAGTGATTGTACAAGACTTTGCTCTTGCCTTCCAACAGAGATTGTCTGCTATGAAAAGTATTCTCCAGTTCTCGAAAGAGATGTTAATCATGTTTTCTCAGGAGAATCTGTATATCAAAATCCATAATCATATACACAAATGTATACTGTAGGTTCAACTGAAAATAATAGTTTTTATCCTATAGTCTGGTAGCACCTGGAGTTAGTACCCCATCATACTTTCATAATTTGATGGCTCATTTATTACAATATTGAAGCTTTTTCTTCCATATATAGTACATTGGGAGTTTGTCAAAAATCTCTGTATCACGTTTTCAGGAATTGGAAGAAACAGTTAGACACCTGAAGAAATGGAAAGAGGCAACAGAGGATAAACTGAAAGAAGCTAGTGTGGAATCAGAACAGGTAAGGCAGACCCACGGACATGAAGACTTAGACAAGCTTCCTCAGGCACGATGACCCTGAAACACAAGTCCGTGTAATATCCTTCAGTAACACAGTTGTCAGGAGTGCAAAAGGCAAGAACCAATACCTTAGTATAGCCTCCGTTATAAAGAATAGTTTTAGATTAAGATTCTGTGTCTTGATGAGACATCATAGAATGCTAAAAGATTGATTGACATTGACTAATATTAACTTGGTCGTCCAAGCCCCTGAAATTCCAGAAATCCCTGGATTTGGGATTGACATATCTACACTAATATGTATAAAATAGATAACCAATAAGAACGTGCTGTATAATAAATAAATAAAATTCGAAAACGAAGAGATTCTTAAGCTAAAGGTATCACAGTGACATTGCTGCCAGTTTATCCCCTTTATAGACTTTAAGTTACATGATAATATGACTGTCAGAATGGTATATTAAACGGAATATGGGGGGGCGGGGTGAAGACGGTGCACTAGGAGGATGCCGAATTCGCGTCTCCTCACAACGAGGGCACCTGGGGGACCTCGGACACCTAAGGGGACGGGAGGAACCCCCAGAGACCAGGTAGGACCTGGGGCGTGTGGGGGAGTGAAGGGGGAGGAGAGCTGCCCTCTCTTCTTCCTACAAATCCAGTGGTACTCATTTAAGGGCATATGAGGAAGAAGGGGAACTCTGTAAAATCATTTCAGTACTGTTAAAAGATAAATTGAGGAATAATAAAATTAAGAGTTTATTTGAACAAAAATCAATTTGAGTCAGGCAGTATGCAATCGATTGCAATAGAAACGCGCTCTGAGGAGTTGTATAAAATGAAAGACTTTTATAGGCAGAGGGGAGCAGGAACAAGGAAGTTATACTAGGCAAGAAAGTAGATTAGTTACCAGTAGCAGAGCTAATTCCTTTAAGGGATGGCAGGGGTCTGTCAGGCAGATTACTCACCTAATGCTGATCAGGCCATTCCTGATTGACTGGTTTAAGAGTCCTTTTCTTGGAGAGCCAAAACTGTAATTAAGTCTCAGTTTGGTGACATAAGGTTTAGCAAAAGTGACTTCATTGTGGGCCTGTTGTCTTGTTTTGAATAGTAATCACTATGTTATTTTTCCACTAGAGAAGTTTAGTAAAATTTCTAAACAAAAAGCAATATTCATAAGAAGTATAAACTACTATGTAAATAAGCTGCAAGGATATATTGTACAGCACAGGGCATATAGCCAGTATTTTATAATAACGAGTATAATCTATAAAAATTTTTAATCACTATTTCATACACCTAAATCTAATATAATATAATAAATCAACTATACCTCAAGAGAAAAAACAGCAAGATTATAAAAATAGATGCAAGGATAGTCAATAACTGACAGGTGTACTTACATACACTCCATATAATTTATTTTCACTTCTCCATACATGAGGTCACAAGTGACAGAAAGAGACGAACTTAAGCTTTAAAAAAAAAAAACCTTTAAAGCACAGCAATGAGCACTGAGCAATTATTGTGTGCCAGGATCTATATTCCTTCTCTGCCTCCTCTTGTTTAACTGTTACATGAACCCTATGAAGTAGGCTATTCTCATACTTTTCCAATGATGAACCTGAAGCTTAGGGAAGTTAATTATCTGAAATTACTTGACTAGTGTGTGGTGAAGCTGAGATTTTAACTTCTGTCTGATTCCAAAGCCATGCTCTTAGAAAGCAAATGACGAACATACATTTACATTATCTGTTCTAAGGAAAATTGTGTTCTTTAGTGTTAAAAATTATGAAAATCACTGAGAGTGTTTCTCCACAAATCTACTTCTTAATATTGCCTCACTTACCCTCCTTTTTAAAATATCTATTTATTTGGCTGTGCCAAGTCTTAGTTGCAGCACACAGGATCTTGAGTTGTGGCACACAGGATCTAGTTCCCTGACCAGGGATCAAACCCGGCCCCCATGCATTGGGAGCACAGAGTCTTAGCCACTGAACCACCAGGGAAGTCCCATCACTTAACCTCCTTTTTAAAAGAAAGGTCCAAAAAGAACAAAATATAGGGACACAGCTAAACATAAGCTTCTCTTACTGAATGGAAGGTTAAAATGTTCTAATTTTCCCTTTGTATCCCACAGCTGAAGAAAGCCCTTGATGAAAGCAACTTCAGAGAAGAGGAAGTATCCCGGACCAACCGGGAGCTGCGGCAGAAACTGACAGAGTTGGAAAAGGTACTGAACAGCAGCAAGGAGAAAATAAAGGATCAAAAGGCCCAAATTAAGTTCCACTTATCAGCTAAGGCAAATAATGCTCAGAACATAGAGAGGAGGAAGGTTGTATGAGAAACCCTGACTCTCCTCTCCTCCTTAGTATCTGATGAGGATCCAGGCAGGGAGTGGTGTCTGGGGAAGATGGTTTCAGAGCCCCACCACCACCATGTGTTCTCTGGGAATTACAGCTACACCTGGGAAGTGGGCAGATTGCCTGGGGTGAGGTGGGGGGAGACTCTTTGTCCCGCAGAGATACTGCTGCATCAGTGTTTGGTTTCTCATTAGCTGCCAGTGTCACATTCTGGCTCCCCAGCTGTCTCTTCCACAGTGATTGTACAAGACTTAGCTCTTTCGGGGTCAGGGGACTGGATGGGAAGGAGAGCCCAGCAGGAACTGGTAACTGTGGATCTCATGTGGGATTCTTTCTGTCAGCCTATAGGCAAAAAGAGCAAGCCAGTTTTTCCACTGATCATCTTTCTATGTTATTTCCACATTTACATTCAGCAAATAGAAACAGAATTGAGGCGAAGGGAGCTAATTAAGGATCAGTATCAGAAAGAAAGCTATGAAAGGGTAGATTATTTCCACACACTGTTTACCATTCACACGAAATCCCAAACTTGGACAGGTTCACCAACCGTCTCCCTCTTTGTGCCCTACCAGTCACTGAGTATCCAGAAATGTGTATCTGAAACGACTAACCTACAGCAGGAAATGCAGCCATTGGCCAAGAGCCAGCATGATCTGTCAGCTCAGAATAAACAGCAAAAGCTGCAACTCGAGGCAGAGCAGAAGAGGAGGTGGGAGCTGGAGCATCGGTGCCAGGTAAAAGGGTTCCTAAGACTCACCTCAGAGATTACCAGCAAAGGCCATGTGCAAAACCCAGCATGAGGGCACCTGGCTTTTCTAGGCTCTATAGAAGAAGACAAACTTACAAGTCGTTCATCTTAGCTAAGTCCTTAGAATCATATGTAGGAATGAAGCCTGGAGCTTTGACTATGGCACCTCGTCTTCATGTTCAACTTAATAAAAATGATACTCATTTTTGAAGAACGGCTAAAGCTCACAGATGCAAAGTACTAGTTACTAAGTAAGACTTGTGAACTTCATAGTCTTTCAGGAACTTTACACCCCTTGGTTCTTCCCCGTAGCTCAGATACATCTGTTGCCGTTACAGGACTTTTATCTACTCCCAACCTAATGAAAAGCACATTTTATTACTAAAAAGGGATTTCAAGAGACCATCAAGCTCTTGCCTTCCAACAGAGATTGTCTGCTATGAAAAGTATTCTCCAGTTCTGGAAAGAGATGTTAATCATCTCTCAGGAGAATCTGTAAATCAAAATCTATAATCATATACAAAAATGTATACTGTAGGTTCAACTGAAAATAATAGTTTTTATCCTATAGTCTGGTAGCACCTGGAGTTAGAAAGTACCCCATCATACTTTCATAATTTGGTGGCTCATTTATTACAATATTGAAGCTTTTTCTTCCATATATAGTACATTGGGAGTTTGTCAAAAATCTCTGTATCACGTTTTCAGGAATTGGAAGAAACAGTTAGACACCTGAAGAAATGTAAAGAGGCAACAGAGGATAAACTGAAAGAAGCTAGTGTGGAATCAGAACAGGTAAGGCAGACCCACGGACATGAAGACTTAGACAAGCTTCCTCAGGCACGATGACCCTGAAACACAAGTCCGTGTAATATCCTTCAGTAACACAGTTGTCAGGAGTGCAAAAGGCAACAACCAATACCTTAGTATAGCCTCCGTTATAAAGAATAGTTTTAGATTAAGATTCTGTGTCTTGATGAGACATCATAGAATTCTAAAAGATTGACATTGACTAATATTAACTTGGTCGTCCAAGCCCCTGAAATTCCAGAAATCCCTGGAATTGGGATTGACATATCTACACTAATATGTATAAAATAGATAACCAATAAGAACGTGCTGTATAATAAATAAATAAAATTCGAAAACGAAGAGATTCTTAAGCTAAAGGTATCACAGTGACATTGCTGCCAGTTTATCCCCTTTATAGACTTTAAGTTACATGATAATATGACTGTCAGAATGGTATATTAAACGGAATATGGGGGGGCGGGGTGAAGACGGTGCACTAGGAGGATGCCGAATTCGCGTCTCCTCACAACGAGGGCACCTGGGGGACCTCGGACACCTAAGGGGACGGGAGGAACCCCCAGAGACCAGGTAGGACCTGGGGCGTGTGGGGGAGTGAAGGGGGAGGAGAGCTGCCGTCTCTTCTTCCTACAAATCCAGTGGTACTCATTTAAGGGCATATGAGGAAGAAGGGGAACTCTGTAAAATGATTTCAGTACTGTTAAAAGATAAATTGAGGAATAATAAAATTAAGAGTTTATTTGAACAAAAATCAATTTGAGTCAGGCAGTATGCAATCGATTGCAATAGAAAGGCACTCTGAGGAGTTGTATAAAATGAAAGACTTTTATAGGCAGAGGGGAGCAGGAACAAGGAAGTTATACTAGGCAAAAAAGTAGATTAGTTACTAGTAGCAGAGTTACTTCCTTTAAGGGATGGCAGGGGTCTGTCAGGCAGATTACTCACCTAAGGCTGATCAGGCCATTTCTGATTGACTGGTTTAAGAGTTCTTTTCTGGGAGAGCCAAAACTGTAATTAAGTCTCAGTTTGGTGACATAAGGTTTAGCATAAGTGACTTCATTGTGGGCCTGTTATCTTGTTTTCAATAGTAATCACTATGTTATTTTTCCACTAGAGAAGTTTAGTAAAATTTCTAAACAAAAAGCAATATTCATAAGAAGTATAAACTACTATGTAAATAAGCTGCAAGGATATATTGTACAGCACAGGGCATATAGCCAGTATTTTATAATAACGAGTATAATCTATAAAAATTTTTAATCACTATGTCATACACCTAAATCTAATATAATATAATAAATCAACTATACCTCTAGAGAAAATAAAGCAAGATTATAAAAATAGATGCAAGGATAGTCAATAACTGACAGGTGTACTTACATACACTCCATATAATTTATTTTCACTTCTCCATACATGAGGTCACAAGTGACAGAAAGAGACGAACTTAAGCTTTAAAAAAAAAAAAACCTTTAAGGCACAGCAATGAGCACTGAGCAATTATTGTGTGCCAGGCTCTATATTCCTTCTCTGCCTCCTCTTGTTTAACTGTTACATGAACCCTATGAAGTAGGCTATTCTCATACTTTTCCAATGATGAACCTTTAGCTTAGGGAAGTCAATTATCTGAAATTACTTGACTAGTGTGTGGTGAAGCTGAGATTTTAACTTCTGTCTGATTCCAAAGCCATGCTCTTAGAAAGCAAATGACGAACATACATTTACATTATCTGTTCTAAGAAAAATTGTGTTCTTTAGTGTTAAAAATTATGAAAATCACTGAGAGTGTTTCTCCACAAATCTACTTCTTAATATTGCCTCACTTACCCTCCTTTTTAAAACATCTATTTATTTGGCTGTGCCAGGTTTAGTTGCAGCACACAGGATCTTTAGTTGTGGCACACAGGATCTCGTTCCCTGACCAGGGATCAAACCTGGCCCCCATGCATTGGGAGCACAGAGTCTTAGCCACTGGACCACCAGGGAAGTCCCATCACTTAACCTCCTTTTTAAATGACAGGTCCAAAGAGAACAAAATATAAGGACACAGCTAAACATAAGCTTCTCTTACTGAATGGAAGGTTAAAATGTTCTAATTTTCCCTTTGTATCCCACAGCTGAGGAAAGCCCTTGATGAAAGCAACTTCAGAGAAGTGGAAGTATCCTGGACCAACCGGGAGCTGCGGCAGAAACTGACAGAGTTGGAAAAGGTACTGAACAGCAGCAAGGAGAAAATAAAGGATCAAAAGGCCCAAATTAAGTTCCACTTATCAGCTAAGGCGTATAATGTTCAGAACATAGAGAGGAGGAAGGTTGTATGAGAAACCCTGACTCTCCTCTCCTCCTTAGTATCTGATGAGGATCCAGGCAGGGAGTGGTGTCTGGGGAAGATGGTTTCAGAGCCCCACCACCACCATGTGTTCTCTGGGAATTACAGCTACACCTGGGAAGTGGGCAGATTGCCTGGGGGAAGGTGGGGGGAGACTCTTTGTCCCGCAGAGATACTGCTGCATCAGTGTTTGGTTTCTCATTAGCTGCCAATGTCACATTCTGGCTCCCCAGCTGTCTCTTCCACAGTGATTGTACAAGACTTAGCTCTTTCGGGGTCAGGGGGCTGGATGGGAAGGAGAGCCCAGCAGGAACTGGTAACTGTGGATCTCATGTGGGATTCTTTCTGTCAGCCTATAGGCAAAAAGAGCAAGCCAGTTTTTCCACTGATCATCTTTCTATGTTATTTCCACATTTACATTCAGCAAATAGAAACAGAATTGAGGCAAAGGGAGCTAATTAAGGATCAGTATCAGAAAGAAAGCTATGAAAGGGTAGATGATTTCCACACACTGTTTACCATTCACATGAAATCCCAAACTTGGACAGGTTCACCAACCGTCTCCCTCTTTGTGCCCTACCAGTCACTGAGTATCCAGAAATGTGTATCTGAAATTACTAACCTACAGCAGGAGGTACAGCTGTTGGCCAAGAGCCAACATGATCTGTCAGCTCAGAAGAAACAGCAAAAGCTGCAACTCGAGGCAGAGCAGAAGAGGAGATGGGAGCTGGAGCATTGGTGCCAGGTAAAAGGGTTCTTAAGATTCATCTCAGAGATTACCAGCAAAGGGCATGTGCAAAACCCGGCATGAGGGCACCTGGCTTTTCTAGGCTCTATAGAAGAAGACAAACTTACAAGTCGTTCATCTTAGCTAAGTCCTTAGAATCATATGTAGGAATGAAGCCTGGAGCTTTGACTATGGCACCTCGTCTTCATGTTCAACCTAATAAAAATGATACTCATTTTTAAAGAACGGCTAAAGCTCACATATGCAAAGTACTAGTTACTAAGTAAGACTTGTGAACTTCATAGTCTTTCAGGAACTTTACACCCCTTGGTTCTTCCCCGTAGCTCAGATACATCTGTTGCCATTACAGGACTTTTCTCTACTCCCAACCTAATGAAAAGCACATTTTATTAAGGAAAAGCGACTTCAAGAGACCGTCAAACTCTTGCCTTCCAACAGAGATTGTCTGCTATGAAAAGTATTCTCCAGTTCTGGAAAGAGATGTTAATCATCTCTCAGGAGAATCTGTAAATCAAAATCTATAATCATATACAAAAATGTATACTGTAGGTTCAACTGAAAATAATAGTTTTTATCCTATAGTCTGGTAGCACCTGGAGTTAGAAAGTACCCCATCATACTTTCATAATTTGGTGGCTCATTTATTACAATATTGAAGCTTTTTCTTCCATATATAGTACATTGGGAGTTTGTCAAAAATCTCTGTATCACGTTTTCAGGAATTGGAAGAAACAGTTAGACACCTGAAGAAATGTAAAGAGGCAACAGAGGATAAACTGAAAGAAGCTAGTGTGGAATCAGAACAGGTAAGGCAGACCCACGGACATGAAGACTTAGACAAGCTTCCTCAGGCACGATGACCCTGAAACACAAGTCCGTGTAATATCCTTCAGTAACACAGTTGTCAGGAGTGCAAAAGGCAACAACCAATACCTTAGTATAGCCTCCGTTATAAAGAATAGTTTTAGATTAAGATTCTGTGTCTTGATGAGACATCATAGAATGCTAAAAGATTGACATTGACTAATATTAACTTGGTCGTCCAAGCCCCTGAAATTCCAGAAATCCCTGGAATTGGGATTGACATATCTACACTAATATGTATAAAATAGATAACCAATAAGAACGTGCTGTATAATAAATAAATAAAATTCGAAAACGAAGAGATTCTTAAGCTAAAGGTATCACAGTGACATTGCTGCCAGTTTATCCCCTTTATAGACTTTAAGTTACATGATAATATGGCTGTCAGAATGGTATATTAAACGGAATATGGGGGGGCTTGGTGAAGACGGTGCACTAGGAGGATGCGGAATCCGCGTCTGCTCACAACGAGGGCACCTGGGGGACCTCGGACACCTAAGGGGACGGGAGGAACCCCCAGAGACCAGGTAGGACCTGGGGCGTGGGGGGGAGTGAAGGGGGAGGAGAGCTGCCGTCTCTTCTTCCTACAAATCCAGTGGTACTCATTTCAGGGCATATGAGGAAGAAGGGGAACTCTGTAAAATGATTTCAGTACTGTTAAAAGATAAATTGAGGAATAATAAAATTAAGAGTTTATTTGAACAAAAATCAATTTGAGTCAGGCAGTATGCAATCGATTGCAATAGAAAGGCACTCTGAGGAGTTGTATAAAATGAAAGACTTTTATAGGCAGAGGGGAGCAGGAACAAGGAAGTTATACTAGGCAAAAAAGTAGATTAGTTACTAGTAGCAGAGTTACTTCCTTTAAGGGATGGCAGGGGTCTGTCAGGCAGATTACTCACCTAAGGCTGATCAGGCCATTTCTGATTGACTGGTTTAAGAGTTCTTTTCTGGGAGAGCCAAAACTGTAATTAAGTCTCAGTTTGGTGACATAAGGTTTAGCATAAGTGACTTCATTGTGGGCCTGTTGTCTTGTTTTCAATAGTAATCACTATGTTATTTTTCCACTAGAGAAGTTTAGTAAAATTTCTAAACAAAAAGCAATATTCATAAGAAGTATAAACTACTATGTAAATAAGCTGCAAGGATATATTGTACAGCACAGGGCATATAGCCAGTATTTTATAATAACGAGTATAATCTATAAAAATTTTTAATCACTATGTCATACACCTAAATCTAATATAATATAATAAATCAACTATACCTCTAGAGAAAATAAAGCAAGATTATAAAAATAGATGCAAGGATAGTCAATAACTGACAGGTGTACTTACATACACTCCATATAATTTATTTTCACTTCTCCATACATGAGGTCACAAGTGACAGAAAGAGACGAACTTAAGCTTTAAAAAAAAAGAAACCTTTAAAGCACAGCAATGAGCACTGAGCAATTATTGTGTGCCAGGCTCTATATTCCTTCTCTGCCTCCTCTTGTTTAACTGTTACATGAACCCTATGAAGTAGGCTATTCTCATACTTTTCCAATGATGAACCTGAAGCTTAGGGAAGTTAATTATCTGAAATTACTTGACTAGTGTGTGGTGAAGCTGAGATTTTAACTTCTGTCTGATTCCAAAGCCATGCTCTTAGAAAGCAAATGACGAACATACATTTACATTATCTGTTCTAAGAAAAATTGTGTTCTTTAGTGTTAAAAATTATGAAAATCACTGAGAGTGTTTCTCCACAAATCTACTTCTTAATATTGCCTCACTTACCCTCCTTTTTAAAATATCTATTTATTTGGCTGTGCCAGGTCTTAGTTGCAGCACACAGGATCTTTAGTTGTGGCACACAGGATCTAGTTCCCTGACCAGGGATCAAACCCGGCCCCCATGCATTGGGAGCACAGAGTCTTAGCCACTGAACCACCAGGGAAGTCCCATCACTTAACCTCCTTTTTAAAAGAAAGGTCCAAAAAGAACAAAATATAGGGACACAGCTAAACATAAGCTTCTCTTACTGAATGGAAGGTTAAAATGTTCTAATTTTCCCTTTGTATCCCACAGCTGAAGAAAGCCCTTGATGAAAGCAACTTCAGAGAAGTGGAAGTATCCCGGACCAACCGGGAGCTGCAGCAGAAACTGACAGAGTTGGAAAAGGTACTGAACAGCAGCAAGGAGAAAATAAAGGATCAAAAGGCCCAAATTAAGTTCCACTTATCAGCTAAGGCGAATAATGCTCAGAACATAGAGAGGAGGAAGGTTGTATGAGAAACCCTGACTCTCCTCTCCTCCTTAGTATCTGATGAGGATCCAGGCAGGGAGTGGTGTCTGGGGAAGATGGTTTCAGAGCCCCACCACCACCATGTGTTCTCTGGGAATTACAGCTACACCTGGGAAGTGGGCAGATTGCCTGGGGGGAGGTGGGGGGAGACTCTTTTTCCTGCAGAGATACTGCTGCATCAGTGTTTGGTTTCTCATTAGCTGCCAGTGTCATATTCTGGCTCCCCAGCTGTCTCTTCCACAGTGATTGTACAAGACTTTGCTCTTGCCTTCCAACAGAGATTGTCTGCTATGAAAAGTATTCTCCAGTTCTCGAAAGAGATGTTAATCATGTTTTCTCAGGAGAATCTGTATATCAAAATCCATAATCATATACACAAATGTATACTGTAGGTTCAACTGAAAATAATAGTTTTTATCCTATAGTCTGGTAGCACCTGGAGTTAGTACCCCATCATACTTTCATAATTTGATGGCTCATTTATTACAATATTGAAGCTTTTTCTTCCATATATAGTACATTGGGAGTTTGTCAAAAATCTCTGTATCACGTTTTCAGGAATTGGAAGAAACAGTTAGACACCTGAAGAAATGGAAAGAGGCAACAGAGGATAAACTGAAAGAAGCTAGTGTGGAATCAGAACAGGTAAGGCAGACCCACGGACATGAAGACTTAGACAAGCTTCCTCAGGCACGATGACCCTGAAACACAAGTCCGTGTAATATCCTTCAGTAACACAGTTGTCAGGAGTGCAAAAGGCAAGAACCAATACCTTAGTATAGCCTCCGTTATAAAGAATAGTTTTAGATTAAGATTCTGTGTCTTGATGAGACATCATAGAATGCTAAAAGATTGATTGACATTGACTAATATTAACTTGGTCGTCCAAGCCCCTGAAATTCCAGAAATCCCTGGACTTGGGATTGACATATCTACACTAATATGTATAAAATAGATAACCAATAAGAACGTGCTGTATAATAAATAAATAAAATTCAAAAACGAAGAGATTCTTAAGCTAAAGGTATCACAGTGACATTGCTGCCAGTTTATCCCCTTTATAGCCTTTAAGTTACATGGTAATATGACTGTCAGAATGGTATATTAAACGGAATATGGGGGGGCGGGGTGAAGACGGTGCACTAGGAGGACGCCGAATTCGCGTCTCCTCACAAAGAGGGCACCTGGGGGACCACGGACACCTAAGGGGACGGGAGGAACCCCCAGAGACCAGGTAGGACCTGGGGCATGGGAGGGAGTGAATGGGGAGGAGAGCTGCCGTCTCTTCTTCCTACAAATCCAGTGGTACTCATTTAAGGGCATATGAGGAAGAGGGGGGAACTCTATAAAATGATTTCAGTACTGTTAAAAGATAAATTGAGTTAAGATAAATTGAGATAAAATTAAGAGTTTATTTGAACAAAACTCAATTTGAGGCAGGCAGTATGCAATCAATTGCAATAGAAACGCGCTCTGAGGAGTTGTATAAAATGAAAGACTTTTATAGGCAGAGGGGAGCAGGAACAAGGAAGTTATACTAGGCAAGAAAGTAGATTAGTTACCAGTAGCAGAGCTAATTCCTTTAAGGGATGGCAGGGGTCTGTCAGGCAGATTACTCACCTAATGCTGATCAGGCCATTCCTGATTGACTGGTTTAAGAGTCCTTTTCTTGGAGAGCCAAAACTGTAATTAAGTCTCAGTTTGGTGACATAAGGTTTAGCAAAAGTGACTTCATTGTGGGCCTGTTGTCTTGTTTTGAATAGTAATCACTATGTTATTTTTCCACTAGACAAGTTTATTAAAATTTCTACACATAAAGCAATATTCATAAGAAGTATAAACTACTATGTAAATAAGCTGCAAGGATATATTGTACAGCACAGGGAATATAGCCAGGATTTTATAATAAGTGATGTATAATCTATAAAAATTTTTAATCAGTATGTCCTACACCTAAATCTAATATAATATCATAAATCAACTATACCTCAAGAGAAAAAACAGCAAGATTATAAAAATACATGCAAGGATAGTCAGTAACTGACAGGTGTACTTACATACACTCCATATAATTTATTTTCACTTTTCCATACATGAGGTCACAAGTGACAGAAAGAGACAAGCTTAAGCTTTAAAAAAAAAAAAGAAAAAAAACCTTTAAAGCACAGCAATGAGCACTGAGCAATTATTGTGTGCCAGGCTCTATATTCCTTCTCTGCCTCCTCTTGTTTAACTGTTACATGAATCCTATGAAGTAGGCTATTCTCATACTTGTCCAATGATGAACCTGAAGCTTAGGGAAGTTAATTATCTGAAATTACTTGACTAGTGTGTGGTGAAGCTGAGATTTTAACTTCTGTCTGATTCCAAAGCCATGCTCTTAGAAAGCAAATGACGAACATACATTTACATTATCTGTTCTAAGGAATATTGTGTTCTTTAGTGTTAAAAATTATGAAAATCACTGAGAGTGTTTCTCCACAAATCTACTTCTTAATATTGCCTCACTTACCCTCCTTTTTAAAATATCTATTTATTTGGCTGTGCCAGGTCTTAGTTGCAGCACACAGGATCTTTAGTTGTGGCACACAGGATCTAGTTCCCTGACCAGGGATCAAACCCGGCCCCCATGCATTGGGAGCACAGAGTCTTAGCCACTGAACCACCAGGGAAGTCCCATCACTTAACCTCCTTTTTAAAAGAAAGGTCCAAAAAGAACAAAATATAGGGACACAGCTAAACATAAGCTTCTCTTACTGAATGGAAGGTTAAAATGTTCTAATTTTCCCTTTGTATCCCACAGCTGAAGAAAGCCCTTGATGAAAGCAACTTCAGAGAAGTGGAAGTATCCCGGACCAACCAGGAGCTGCAGCAGAAACTGACAGAGTTGGAAAAGGTACTGAACAGCAGCAAGGAGAAAATAAAGGATCAAAAGGCCCAAATTAAGTTCCACTTATCAGCTAAGGCGAATAATGCTCAGAACATAGAGAGGAGGAAGGTTGTATGAGAAACCCTGACTCTCCTCTCCTCCTTAGTATCTGATGAGGATCCAGGCAGGGAGTGGTGTCTGGGGAAGATGGTTTCAGAGCCCCACCACCACCATGTGTTCTCTGGGAATTACAGCTACACCTGGGAAGTGGGCAGATTGCCTGGGGGGAGGTGGGGGGAGACTCTTTGTCCTGCAGAGATACTGCTGCATCAGTGTTTGGTTTCTCATTAGCTGCCAGTGTCACATTCTGGCTCCCCAGCTGTCTCTTCCACAGTGATTGTACAAGACTTAGCTCTTTCGGGGTCAGGGGGCTGGATGGGAAGGAGAGCCCAGCAGGAACTGGTAACTGTGGATCTCATGTGGGATTCTTTCTGTCAGCCTATAGGCAAAAAGAGCAAGCCAGTTTTTCCACTGATCATCTTTCTATGTTATTTCCACATTTACATTCAGCAAATAGAAACAGAATTGAGGCAAAGGGAGCTAATTAAGGATCAGTATCAGAAAGAAAGCTATGAAAGGGTAGATTATTTCCACACACTGTTTACCATTCACACGAAATCCCAAACTTGGACAGGTTCACCAACCGTCTCCCTCTTTGTGCCCTACCAGTCACTGAGTATCCAGAAATGTGTATCTGAAACGACTAACCTACAGCAGGAAATGCAGCCATTGGCCAAGAGCCAGCATGATCTGTCAGCTCAGAATAAACAGCAAAAGCTGCAACTCGAGGCAGAGCAGAAGAGGAGGTGGGAGCTGGAGCATCGGTGCCAGGTAAAAGGGTTCCTAAGACTCACCTCAGAGATTACCAGCAAAGGCCATGTGCAAAACCCAGCATGAGGGCACCTGGCTTTTCTAGGCTCTATAGAAGAAGACAAACTTACAAGTCGTTCATCTTAGCTAAGTCCTTAGAATCATATGTAGGAATGAAGCCTGGAGCTTTGACTATGGCACCTCGTCTTCATGTTCAACTTAATAAAAATGATACTCATTTTTGAAGAACGGCTAAAGCTCACAGATGCAAAGTACTAGTTACTAAGTAAGACTTGTGAACTTCATAGTCTTTCAGGAACTTTACACCCCTTGGTTCTTCCCCGTAGCTCAGATACATCTGTTGCCGTTACAGGACTTTTATCTACTCCCAACCTAATGAAAAGCACATTTTATTACTAAAAAGGGATTTCAAGAGACCATCAAGCTCTTGCCTTCCAACAGAGATTGTCTGCTATGAAAAGTATTCTCCAGTTCTGGAAAGAGATGTTAATCATCTTTTCTCAGGAGAATCTGTAAATCAAAATCTATAATCATATACACAAATGTATACTGTAGGTTCAACTGAAAATAATAGTTTTTATCCTATTGTCTGGTAGCACTTGGAGTTAGAAAGTACCCCATCATACTTTCATAATTTGGTGGCTCATTTATTACAATATTGAAGCTTTTTCTTCCATATATAGTACATTGGGAGTTTGTCAAAAATCTCTGTATCACGTTTTCAGGAATTGGAAGAAACAGTTAGACACCTGAAGAAATGGAAAGAGGCAACAGAGGATAAACTGAAAGAAGCTAGTGTGGAATCAGAACAGGTAAGGCAGACCCACGGACATGAAGACTTAGACAAGCTTCCTCAGGCACGATGACCCTGAAACACAAGTCCGTGTAATATCCTTCAGTAACACAGTTGTCAGGAGTGCAAAAGGCAAGAACCAATACCTTAGTATAGCCTCCGTTATTAAGAATAGTTTTAGATTAAGATTCTGTGTCTTGATGAGACATCATAGAATGCTAAAAGATTGATTGACATTGACTAATATTAACTTGGTCGTCCAAGCCCCTGAAATTCCAGAAATCCCTGGAATTGGGATTGACATATCTACACTAATATGTATAAAATAGATAACCAATAAGAACGTGCTGTATAATAAATAAATAAAATTCGAAAACGAAGAGATTCTTAAGCTAAAGGTATCACAGTGACATTGCTGCCAGTTTATCCCCTTTATAGACTTTAAGTTACATGATAATATGACTGTCAGAATGGTATATTAAAAGGAATATGGGGGGTCTTGGTGAAGACGGTGCACTAGGAGGATGCGGAATCCGCATCTGCTCACAACGAGGGCACCTGGGGGACCTCGGACACCTAAGGGGACGGGAGGAACCCCCATAGACCAGGTAGGACCTGGGGCGTGTGGGGGAGTGAAAGGGGAGGAGAGCTGCCCTCTCTTCTTCCTACAAATCCAGTGGTACTCATTTCAGGGCATATGAGGAAGAAGGGGAACTCTGTAAAATGATTTCAGTACTGTTAAAAGATAAATTGAGGAATAATAAAATTAAGAGTTTATTTGAACAAAAATCAATTTGAGTCAGGCAGTATGCAATCGATTGCAATAGAAAGGCACTCTGAGAAGTTGTATAAAATGAAAGACTTTTATAGGCAGAGGGGAGCAGGAACAAGGAAGTTATACTAGGCAAAAAAGTAGATTAGTTACTAGTAGCAGAGTTACTTCCTTTAAGGGATGGCAGGGGTCTGTCAGGCAGATTACTCACCTAAGGCTGATTAGGCCATTTCTGATTGACTGGTTTAAGAGTTCTTTTCTGGGAGAGCCAAAACTGTAATTAAGTCTCAGTTTGGTGACATAAGGTTTAGCATAAGTGACTTCATTGTGGGCCTGTTGTCTTGTTTTCAATAGTAATCACTATGTTATTTTTCCACTAGAGAAGTTTAGTAAAATTTCTAAACAAAAAGCAATATTCATAAGAAGTATAAACTACTATGTAAATAAGCTGCAAGGATATATTGTACAGCACAGGGCATATAGCCAGTATTTTATAATAACGAGTATAATCTATAAAAATTTTTAATCACTATGTCATACACCTAAATCTAATATAATATAATAAATCAACTATACCTCTAGAGAAAATAAAGCAAGATTATAAAAATAGATGCAAGGATAGTCAATAACTGACAGGTGTACTTACATACACTCCATATAATTTATTTTCACTTCTCCATACATGAGGTCACAAGTGACAGAAAGAGACGAACTTAAGCTTTAAAAAAAAAAAAACTTTTAAAGCACAGCAATGAGCACTGAGCAATTATTGTGTGCCAGGCTCTATATTCCTTCTCTGCCTCCTCTTGTTTAACTGTTACATGAACCCTATGAAGTAGGCTATTCTCATACTTTTCCAATGATGAACCTGAAGCTTAGGGAAGTTAATTATCTGAAATTACTTGACTAGTGTGTGGTGAAGCTGAGATTTTAACTTCTGTCTGATTCCAAAGCCATGCTCTTAGAAAGCAAATGACGAACATACATTTACATTATCTGTTCTAAGAAAAATTGTGTTCTTTAGTGTTAAAAATTATGAAAATCACTGAGAGTGTTTCTCCACAAATCTACTTCTTAATATTGCCTCACTTACCCTCCTTTTTAAAATATCTATTTATTTGGCTGTGCCAGGTCTTAGTTGCAGCACACAGGATCTTTAGTTGTGGCACACAGGATCTAGTTCCCTGACCAGGGATCAAACCCGGCCCCCATGCATTGGGAGCACAGAGTCTTAGCCACTGAACCACCAGGGAAGTCCCATCACTTAACCTCCTTTTTAAAAGAAAGGTCCAAAAAGAACAAAATATAGGGACACAGCTAAACATAAGCTTCTCTTACTGAATGGAAGGTTAAAATGTTCTAATTTTCCCTTTGTATCCCACAGCTGAAGAAAGCCCTTGATGAAAGCAACTTCAGAGAAGTGGAAGTATCCCGGACCAACCGGGAGCTGCAGCAGAAACTGACAGAGTTGGAAAAGGTACTGAACAGCAGCAAGGAGAAAATAAAGGATCAAAAGGCCCAAATTAAGTTCCACTTATCAGCTAAGGCGAATAATGCTCAGAACATAGAGAGGAGGAAGGTTGTATGAGAAACCCTGACTCTCCTCTCCTCCTTAGTATCTGATGAGGATCCAGGCAGGGAGTGGTGTCTGGGGAAGATGGTTTCAGAGCCCCACCACCACCATGTGTTCTCTGGGAATTACAGCTACACCTGGGAAGTGGGCAGATTGCCTGGGGGGAGGTGGGGGGAGACTCTTTGTCCTGCAGAGATACTGCTGCATCAGTGTTTGGTTTCTCATTAGCTGCCAGTGTCACATTCTGGCTCCCCAGCTGTCTCTTCCACAGTGATTGTACAAGACTTAGCTCTTTCGGGGTCAGGGGGCTGGATGGGAAGGAGAGCCCAGCAGGAACTGGTAACTGTGGATCTCATGTGGGATTCTTTCTGTCAGCCTATAGGCAAAAAGAGCAAGCCAGTTTTTCCACTGATCATCTTTCTATGTTATTTCCACATTTACATTCAGCAAATAGAAACAGAATTGAGGCGAAGGGAGCTAATTAAGGATCAGTATCAGAAAGAAAGCTATGAAAGGGTAGATTATTTCCACACACTGTTTACCATTCACACGAAATCCCAAACTTGGACAGGTTCACCAACCGTCTCCCTCTTTGTGCCCTACCAGTCACTGAGTATCCAGAAATGTGTATCTGAAACGACTAACCTACAGCAGGAAATGCAGCCATTGGCCAAGAGCCAGCATGATCTGTCAGCTCAGAAGAAACAGCAAAAGCTGCAACTCGAGGCAGAGCAGAAGAGGAGGTGGGAGCTGGAGCATCGGTGCCAGGTAAAAGGGTTCCTAAGACTCACCTCAGAGATTACCAGCAAAGGCCATGTGCAAAACCCAGCATGAGGGCACCTGGCTTTTCTAGGCTCTATAGAAGAAGACAAACTTACAAGTCGTTCATCTTAGCTAAGTCCTTAGAATCATATGTAGGAATGAAGCCTGGAGCTTTGACTATGGCACCTCGTCTTCATGTTCAACTTAATAAAAATGATACTCATTTTTGAAGAACGGCTAAAGCTCACAGATGCAAAGTACTAGTTACTAAGTAAGACTTGTGAACTTCATAGTCTTTCAGGAACTTTACACCCCTTGGTTCTTCCCCGTAGCTCAGATACATCTGTTGCCGTTACAGGACTTTTATCTACTCCCAACCTAATGAAAAGCACATTTTATTACTAAAAAGGGATTTCAAGAGACCATCAAGCTCTTGCCTTCCAACAGAGATTGTCTGCTATGAAAAGTATTCTCCAGTTCTGGAAAGAGATGTTAATCATCTTTTCTCAGGAGAATCTGTAAATCAAAATCTATAATCATATACACAAATGTATACTGTAGGTTCAACTGAAAATAATAGTTTTTATCCTATTGTCTGGTAGCACTTGGAGTTAGAAAGTACCCCATCATACTTTCATAATTTGGTGGCTCATTTATTACAATATTGAAGCTTTTTCTTCCATATATAGTACATTGGGAGTTTGTCAAAAATCTCTGTATCACGTTTTCAGGAATTGGAAGAAACAGTTAGACACCTGAAGAAATGGAAAGAGGCAACAGAGGATAAACTGAAAGAAGCTAGTGTGGAATCAGAACAGGTAAGGCAGACCCACGGACATGAAGACTTAGACAAGCTTCCTCAGGCACGATGACCCTGAAACACAAGTCCGTGTAATATCCTTCAGTAACACAGTTGTCAGGAGTGCAAAAGGCAAGAACCAATACCTTAGTATAGCCTCCGTTATTAAGAATAGTTTTAGATTAAGATTCTGTGTCTTGATGAGACATCATAGAATGCTAAAAGATTGATTGACATTGACTAATATTAACTTGGTCGTCCAAGCCCCTGAAATTCCAGAAATCCCTGGAATTGGGATTGACATATCTACACTAATATGTATAAAATAGATAACCAATAAGAACGTGCTGTATAATAAATAAATAAAATTCGAAAACGAAGAGATTCTTAAGCTAAAGGTATCACAGTGACATTGCTGCCAGTTTATCCCCTTTATAGACTTTAAGTTACATGATAATATGACTGTCAGAATGGTATATTAAAAGGAATATGGGGGGTCTTGGTGAAGACGGTGCACTAGGAGGATGCGGAATCCGCATCTGCTCACAACGAGGGCACCTGGGGGACCTCGGACACCTAAGGGGACGGGAGGAACCCCCATAGACCAGGTAGGACCTGGGGCGTGTGGGGGAGTGAAAGGGGAGGAGAGCTGCCCTCTCTTCTTCCTACAAATCCAGTGGTACTCATTTCAGGGCATATGAGGAAGAAGGGGAACTCTGTAAAATGATTTCAGTACTGTTAAAAGATAAATTGAGGAATAATAAAATTAAGAGTTTATTTGAACAAAAATCAATTTGAGTCAGGCAGTATGCAATCGATTGCAATAGAAAGGCACTCTGAGGAGTTGTATAAAATGAAAGACTTTTATAGGCAGAGGGGAGCAGGAACAAGGAAGTTATACTAGGCAAAAAAGTAGATTAGTTACTAGTAGCAGAGTTACTTCCTTTAAGGGATGGCAGGGGTCTGTCAGGCAGATTACTCACCTAAGGCTGATCAGGCCATTTCTGATTGACTGGTTTAAGAGTTCTTTTCTGGGAGAGCCAAAACTGTAATTAAGTCTCAGTTTGGTGACATAAGGTTTAGCATAAGTGACTTCATTGTGGGCCTGTTGTCTTGTTTTCAATAGTAATCACTATGTTATTTTTCCACTAGAGAAGTTTAGTAAAATTTCTAAACAAAAAGCAATATTCATAAGAAGTATAAACTACTATGTAAATAAGCTGCAAGGATATATTGTACAGCACAGGGCATATAGCCAGTATTTTATAATAACGAGTATAATCTATAAAAATTTTTAATCACTATGTCATACACCTAAATCTAATATAATATAATAAATCAACTATACCTCTAGAGAAAATAAAGCAAGATTATAAAAATAGATGCAAGGATAGTCAATAACTGACAGGTGTACTTACATACACTCCATATAATTTATTTTCACTTCTCCATACATGAGGTCACAAGTGACAGAAAGAGACGAACTTAAGCTTTAAAAAAAAAAAAATCTTTAAAGCACAGCAATGAGCACTGAGCAATTATTGTGTGCCAGGCTCTATATTCCTTCTCTGCCTCCTCTTGTTTAACTGTTACATGAACCCTATGAAGTAGGCTATTCTCATACTTTTCCAATGATGAACCTGAAGCTTAGGGAAGTTAATTATCTGAAATTACTTGACTAGTGTGTGGTGAAGCTGAGATTTTAACTTCTTTCTGATTCCAAAGCCATGCTCTTAGAAAGCAAATGACGAACATACATTTACATTATCTGTTCTAAGAAAAATTGTGTTCTTTAGTGTTAAAAATTATGAAAATCACTGAGAGTGTTTCTCCACAAATCTACTTCTTAATATTGCCTCACTTACCCTCCTTTTTAAAATATCTATTTATTTGGCTGTGCCAGGTCTTAGTTGCAGCACACAGGATCTTGAGTTGTGGCACACAGGATCTAGTTCCCTGACCAGGGATCAAACCCGGCCCCCATGCATTGGGAGCACAGAGTCTTAGCCACTGAACCACCAGGGAAGTCCCATCACTTAACCTCCTTTTTAAAAGAAAGGTCCAAAAAGAACAAAATATAGGGACACAGCTAAACATAAGCTTCTCTTACTGAATGGAAGGTTAAAATGTTCTAATTTTCCCTTTGTATCCCACAGCTGAAGAAAGCCCTTGATGAAAGCAACTTCAGAGAAGTGGAAGTATCCCGGACCAACCGGGAGCTGCAGCAGAAACTGACAGAGTTGGAAAAGGTACTGAACAGCAGCAAGGAGAAAATAAAGGATCAAAAGGCCCAAATTAAGTTCCACTTATCAGCTAAGGCGAATAATGCTCAGAACATAGAGAGGAGGAAGGTTGTATGAGAAACCCTAACTCTCCTCTCCTCCTTAGTATCTGATGAGGACCCAGGCAGGCAGTGCTGTCTGGGGAAGATGGTTTCAGAGCCCCACCACCACCATGTGTTCTCTGGGAATTACAGCTACACCTGGGAAGTGGGCAGATTGCCTGGGGGGAGGTGGGGGGAGACTCTTTTTCCTGCAGAGATACTGCTGCATCAGTGTTTGGTTTCTCATTAGCTGCCAGTGTCATATTCTGGCTCCCCAGCTGTCTCTTCCACAGTGATTGTACAAGACTTTGCTCTTGCCTTCCAACAGAGATTGTCTGCTATGAAAAGTATTCTCCAGTTCTCGAAAGAGATGTTAATCATGTTTTCTCAGGAGAATCTGTATATCAAAATCCATAATCATATACACAAATGTATACTGTAGGTTCAACTGAAAATAATAGTTTTTATCCTATAGTCTGGTAGCACCTGGAGTTAGTACCCCATCATACTTTCATAATTTGATGGCTCATTTATTACAATATTGAAGCTTTTTCTTCCATATATAGTACATTGGGAGTTTGTCAAAAATCTCTGTATCACGTTTTCAGGAATTGGAAGAAACAGTTAGACACCTGAAGAAATGGAAAGAGGCAACAGAGGATAAACTGAAAGAAGCTAGTGTGGAATCAGAACAGGTAAGGCAGACCCACGGACATGAAGACTTAGACAAGCTTCCTCAGGCACGATGACCCTGAAACACAAGTCCGTGTAATATCCTTCAGTAACACAGTTGTCAGGAGTGCAAAAGGCAAGAACCAATACCTTAGTATAGCCTCCGTTATAAAGAATAGTTTTAGATTAAGATTCTGTGTCTTGATGAGACATCATAGAATGCTAAAAGATTGATTGACATTGACTAATATTAACTTGGTCGTCCAAGCCCCTGAAATTCCAGAAATCCCTGGAATTGGGATTGACATATCTACACTAATATGTATAAAATAGATAACCAATAAGAACGTGCTGTATAATAAATAAATAAAATTCGAAAACGAAGAGATTCTTAAGCTAAAGGTATCACAGTGACATTGCTGCCAGTTTATCCCCTTTATAGACTTTAAGTTACATGATAATATGACTGTCAGAATGGTATATTAAAAGGAATATGGGGGGGGCTTGGTGAAGACGGTGCACTAGGAGGATGCGGAATCCGCATCTGCTCACAACGAGGGCACCTGGGGGACCTCGGACACCTAAGGGGACGGGAGGAACCCCCAGAGACCAGGTAGGACCTGGGGCGTGTGGGGGAGTGAAGGGGGAGGAGAGCTGCCCTCTCTTCTTCCTACAAATCCAGTGGTACTCATTTCAGGGCATATGAGGAAGAAGGGGAACTCTGTAAAATGATTTCAGTACTGTTAAAAGATAAATTGAGGAATAATAAAATTAAGAGTTTATTTGAACAAAAATCAATTTGAGTCAGGCAGTATGCAATCGATTGCAATAGAAACGCGCTCTGAGGAGTTGTATAAAATGAAAGACTTTTATAGGCAGAGGGGAGCAGGAACAAGGAAGTTATACTAGGCAAAAAAGTAGATTAGTTACTAGTAGCAGAGTTACTTCCTTTAAGGGATGGCAGGGGTCTGTCAGGCAGATTACTCACCTAAGGCTGATCAGGCCATTTCTGATTGACTGGTTTAAGAGTTCTTTTCTGGGAGAGCCAAAACTGTAATTAAGTCTCAGTTTGGTGACATAAGGTTTAGCATAAGTGACTTCATTGTGGGCCTGTTGTCTTGTTTTCAATAGTAATCACTATGTTATTTTTCCACTAGAGAAGTTTAGTAAAATTTCTAAACAAAAAGCAATATTCATAAGAAGTATAAACTACTATGTAAATAAGCTGCAAGGATATATTGTACAGCACAGGGCATATAGCCAGTATTTTATAATAACGAGTATAATCTATAAAAATTTTTAATCACTATTTCATACACCTAAATCTAATATAATATAATAAATCAACTATACCTCAAGAGAAAAAACAGCAAGATTATAAAAATAGATGCAAGGATAGTCAATAACTGACAGGTGTACTTACATACACTCCATATAATTTATTTTCACTTCTCCATACATGAGGTCACAAGTGACAGAAAGAGACGAACTTAAGCTTTAAAAAAAAAAAACCTTTAAAGCACAGCAATGAGCACTGAGCAATTATTGTGTGCCAGGATCTATATTCCTTCTCTGCCTCCTCTTGTTTAACTGTTACATGAACCCTATGAAGTAGGCTATTCTCATACTTTTCCAATGATGAACCTGAAGCTTAGGGAAGTTAATTATCTGAAATTACTTGACTAGTGTGTGGTGAAGCTGAGATTTTAACTTCTGTCTGATTCCAAAGCCATGCTCTTAGAAAGCAAATGACGAACATACATTTACATTATCTGTTCTAAGGAAAATTGTGTTCTTTAGTGTTAAAAATTATGAAAATCACTGAGAGTGTTTCTCCACAAATCTACTTCTTAATATTGCCTCACTTACCCTCCTTTTTAAAATATCTATTTATTTGGCTGTGCCAAGTCTTAGTTGCAGCACACAGGATCTTGAGTTGTGGCACACAGGATCTAGTTCCCTGACCAGGGATCAAACCCGGCCCCCATGCATTGGGAGCACAGAGTCTTAGCCACTGAACCACCAGGGAAGTCCCATCACTTAACCTCCTTTTTAAAAGAAAGGTCCAAAAAGAACAAAATATAGGGACACAGCTAAACATAAGCTTCTCTTACTGAATGGAAGGTTAAAATGTTCTAATTTTCCCTTTGTATCCCACAGCTGAAGAAAGCCCTTGATGAAAGCAACTTCAGAGAAGAGGAAGTATCCCGGACCAACCGGGAGCTGCGGCAGAAACTGACAGAGTTGGAAAAGGTACTGAACAGCAGCAAGGAGAAAATAAAGGATCAAAAGGCCCAAATTAAGTTCCACTTATCAGCTAAGGCAAATAATGCTCAGAACATAGAGAGGAGGAAGGTTGTATGAGAAACCCTGACTCTCCTCTCCTCCTTAGTATCTGATGAGGATCCAGGCAGGGAGTGGTGTCTGGGGAAGATGGTTTCAGAGCCCCACCACCACCATGTGTTCTCTGGGAATTACAGCTACACCTGGGAAGTGGGCAGATTGCCTGGGGTGAGGTGGGGGGAGACTCTTTGTCCCGCAGAGATACTGCTGCATCAGTGTTTGGTTTCTCATTAGCTGCCAGTGTCACATTCTGGCTCCCCAGCTGTCTCTTCCACAGTGATTGTACAAGACTTAGCTCTTTCGGGGTCAGGGGACTGGATGGGAAGGAGAGCCCAGCAGGAACTGGTAACTGTGGATCTCATGTGGGATTCTTTCTGTCAGCCTATAGGCAAAAAGAGCAAGCCAGTTTTTCCACTGATCATCTTTCTATGTTATTTCCACATTTACATTCAGCAAATAGAAACAGAATTGAGGCGAAGGGAGCTAATTAAGGATCAGTATCAGAAAGAAAGCTATGAAAGGGTAGATTATTTCCACACACTGTTTACCATTCACACGAAATCCCAAACTTGGACAGGTTCACCAACCGTCTCCCTCTTTGTGCCCTACCAGTCACTGAGTATCCAGAAATGTGTATCTGAAACGACTAACCTACAGCAGGAAATGCAGCCATTGGCCAAGAGCCAGCATGATCTGTCAGCTCAGAAGAAACAGCAAAAGCTGCAACTCGAGGCAGAGCAGAAGAGGAGGTGGGAGCTGGAGCATCGGTGCCAGGTAAAAGGGTTCCTAAGACTCACCTCAGAGATTACCAGCAAAGGCCATGTGCAAAACCCAGCATGAGGGCACCTGGCTTTTCTAGGCTCTATAGAAGAAGACAAACTTACAAGTCGTTCATCTTAGCTAAGTCCTTAGAATCATATGTAGGAATGAAGCCTGGAGCTTTGACTATGGCACCTCGTCTTCATGTTCAACTTAATAAAAATGATACTCATTTTTGAAGAACGGCTAAAGCTCACAGATGCAAAGTACTAGTTACTAAGTAAGACTTGTGAACTTCATAGTCTTTCAGGAACTTTACACCCCTTGGTTCTTCCCCGTAGCTCAGATACATCTGTTGCCGTTACAGGACTTTTATCTACTCCCAACCTAATGAAAAGCACATTTTATTACTAAAAAGGGATTTCAAGAGACCATCAAGCTCTTGCCTTCCAACAGAGATTGTCTGCTATGAAAAGTATTCTCCAGTTCTGGAAAGAGATGTTAATCATCTCTCAGGAGAATCTGTAAATCAAAATCTATAATCATATACAAAAATGTATACTGTAGGTTCAACTGAAAATAATAGTTTTTATCCTATAGTCTGGTAGCACCTGGAGTTAGAAAGTACCCCATCATACTTTCATAATTTGGTGGCTCATTTATTACAATATTGAAGCTTTTTCTTCCATATATAGTACATTGGGAGTTTGTCAAAAATCTCTGTATCACGTTTTCAGGAATTGGAAGAAACAGTTAGACACCTGAAGAAATGTAAAGAGGCAACAGAGGATAAACTGAAAGAAGCTAGTGTGGAATCAGAACAGGTAAGGCAGACCCACGGACATGAAGACTTAGACAAGCTTCCTCAGGCACGATGACCCTGAAACACAAGTCCGTGTAATATCCTTCAGTAACACAGTTGTCAGGAGTGCAAAAGGCAACAACCAATACCTTAGTATAGCCTCCGTTATAAAGAATAGTTTTAGATTAAGATTCTGTGTCTTGATGAGACATCATAGAATGCTAACAGATTGATTGACATTGACTAATATTAACTTGGTCGTCCAAGCCCCTGAAATTCCAGAAATCCCTGGAATTGGGATTGACATATCTACACTAATATGTATAAAATAGATAACCAATAAGAACGTGCTGTATAATAAATAAATAAAATTCGAAAACGAAGAGATTCTTAAGCTAAAGGTATCACAGTGACATTGCTGCCAGTTTATCCCCTTTATAGACTTTAAGTTACATGATAATATGGCTGTCAGAATGGTATATTAAACGGAATATGGGGGGGCTTGGTGAAGACGGTGCACTAGGAGGATGCGGAATCCGCGTCTGCTCACAACGAGGGCACCTGGGGGACCTCGGACACCTAAGGGGACGGGAGGAACCCCCAGAGACCAGGTAGGACCTGGGGCGTGTGGGGGAGTGAAGGGGGAGGAGAGCTGCCGTCTCTTCTTCCTACAAATCCAGTGGTACTCATTTCAGGGCATATGAGGAAGAAGGGGAACTCTGTAAAATGATTTCAGTACTGTTAAAAGATAAATTGAGGAATAATAAAATTAAGAGTTTATTTGAACAAAAATCAATTTGAGTCAGGCAGTATGCAATCGATTGCAATAGAAAGGCACTCTGAGGAGTTGTATAAAATGAAAGACTTTTATAGGCAGAGGGGAGCAGGAACAAGGAAGTTATACTAGGCAAAAAAGTAGATTAGTTACTAGTAGCAGAGTTACTTCCTTTAAGGGATGGCAGGGGTCTGTCAGGCAGATTACTCACCTAAGGCTGATCAGGCCATTTCTGATTGACTGGTTTAAGAGTTCTTTTCTGGGAGAGCCAAAACTGTAATTAAGTCTCAGTTTGGTGACATAAGGTTTAGCATAAGTGACTTCATTGTGGGCCTGTTGTCTTGTTTTCAATAGTAATCACTATGTTATTTTTCCACTAGAGAAGTTTAGTAAAATTTCTAAACAAAAAGCAATATTCATAAGAAGTATAAACTACTATGTAAATAAGCTGCAAGGATATATTGTACAGCACAGGGCATATAGCCAGTATTTTATAATAACGAGTATAATCTATAAAAATTTTTAATCACTATGTCATACACCTAAATCTAATATAATATAATAAATCAACTATACCTCTAGAGAAAATAAAGCAAGATTATAAAAATAGATGCAAGGATAGTCAATAACTGACAGGTGTACTTACATACACTCCATATAATTTATTTTCACTTCTCCATACATGAGGTCACAAGTGACAGAAAGAGACGAACTTAAGCTTTAAAAAAAAAAAAAATCTTTAAAGCACAGCAATGAGCACTGAGCAATTATTGTGTGCCAGGCTCTATATTCCTTCTCTGCCTCCTCTTGTTTAACTGTTACATGAACCCTATGAAGTAGGTTATTCTCATACTTTTCCAATGATGAACCTGAAGCTTAGGGAAGTTAATTATCTGAAATTACTTGACTAGTGTGTGGTGAAGCTGAGATTTTAACTTCTTTCTGATTCCAAAGCCATGCTCTTAGAAAGCAAATGACGAACATACATTTACATTATCTGTTCTAAGAAAAATTGTGTTCTTTAGTGTTAAAAATTATGAAAATCACTGAGAGTGTTTCTCCACAAATCTACTTCTTAATATTGCCTCACTTACCCTCCTTTTTAAAATATCTATTTATTTGGCTGTGCCAGGTCTTAGTTGCAGCACACAGGATCTTTAGTTGTGGCACACAGGATCTAGTTCCCTGACCAGGGATCAAACCCGGCCCCCATGCATTGGGAGCACAGAGTCTTAGCCACTGAACCACCAGGGAAGTCCCATCACTTAACCTCCTTTTTAAAAGAAAGGTCCAAAAAGAACAAAATATAGGGACACAGCTAAACATAAGCTTCTCTTACTGAATGGAAGGTTAAAATGTTCTAATTTTCCCTTTGTATCCCACAGCTGAAGAAAGCCCTTGATGAAAGCAACTTCAGAGAAGTGGAAGTATCCCGGACCAACCGGGAGCTGCAGCAGAAACTGACAGAGTTGGAAAAGGTACTGAACAGCAGCAAGGAGAAAATAAAGGATCAAAAGGCCCAAATTAAGTTCCACTTATCAGCTAAGGCGAATAATGCTCAGAACATAGAGAGGAGGAAGGTTGTATGAGAAACCCTAACTCTCCTCTCCTCCTTAGTATCTGATGAGGACCCAGGCAGGCAGTGCTGTCTGGGGAAGATGGTTTCAGAGCCCCACCACCACCATGTGTTCTCTGGGAATTACAGCTACACCTGGGAAGTGGGCAGATTGCCTGGGGGGAGGTGGGGGGAGACTCTTTGTCCCGCAGAGATACTGCTGCATCAGTGTTTGGTTTCTCATTAGCTGCCAGTGTCACATTCTGGCTCCCCAGCTGTCTCTTCCACAGTGATTGTACAAGACTTAGCTCTTTCGGGGTCAGGGGACTGGATGGGAAGGAGAGCCCAGCAGGAACTGGTAACTGTGGATCTCATGTGGGATTCTTTCTGTCAGCCTATAGGCAAAAAGAGCAAGCCAGTTTTTCCACTGATCATCTTTCTATGTTATTTCCACATTTACATTCAGCAAATAGAAACAGAATTGAGGCGAAGGGAGCTAATTAAGGATCAGTATCAGAAAGAAAGCTATGAAAGGGTAGATTATTTCCACACACTGTTTACCATTCACACGAAATCCCAAACTTGGACAGGTTCACCAACCGTCTCCCTCTTTGTGCCCTACCAGTCACTGAGTATCCAGAAATGTGTATCTGAAACGACTAACCTACAGCAGGAAATGCAGCCATTGGCCAAGAGCCAGCATGATCTGTCAGCTCAGAAGAAACAGCAAAAGCTGCAACTCGAGGCAGAGCAGAAGAGGAGGTGGGAGCTGGAGCATCGGTGCCAGGTAAAAGGGTTCCTAAGACTCACCTCAGAGATTACCAGCAAAGGCCATGTGCAAAACCCAGCATGAGGGCACCTGGCTTTTCTAGGCTCTATAGAAGAAGACAAACTTACAAGTCGTTCATCTTAGCTAAGTCCTTAGAATCATATGTAGGAATGAAGCCTGGAGCTTTGACTATGGCACCTCGTCTTCATGTTCAACTTAATAAAAATGATACTCATTTTTGAAGAACGGCTAAAGCTCACAGATGCAAAGTACTAGTTACTAAGTAAGACTTGTGAACTTCATAGTCTTTCAGGAACTTTACACCCCTTGTTTCTTCCCCGTAGCTCAGATACATCTGTTGCCGTTACAGGACTTTTATCTACTCCCAACCTAATGAAAAGCACATTTTATTACTAAAAAGGGATTTCAAGAGACCATCAAGCTCTTGCCTTCCAACAGAGATTGTCTGCTATGAAAAGTATTCTCCAGTTCTGGAAAGAGATGTTAATCATCTTTTCTCAGGAGAATCTGTAAATCAAAATCTATAATCATATACACAAATGTATACTGTAGGTTCAACTGAAAATAATAGTTTTTATCCTATAGTCTGGTAGCACTTGGAGTTAGAAAGTACCCCATCATACTTTCATAATTTGGTGGCTCATTTATTACAATATTGAAGCTTTTTCTTCCATATATAGTACATTGGGAGTTTGTCAAAAATCTCTGTATCACGTTTTCAGGAATTGGAAGAAACAGTTAGACACCTGAAGAAATGGAAAGAGGCAACAGAGGATAAACTGAAAGAAGCTAGTGTGGAATCAGAACAGGTAAGGCAGACCCACGGCATGAAGACTTAGACAAGCTTCCTCAGGCACGATGACCCTGAAACACAAGTCCGTGTAATATCCTTCAGTAACACAGTTGTCAGGAGTGCAAAAGGCAACAACCAATACCTTAGTATAGCCTCCGTTATAAAGAATAGTTTTAGATTAAGATTCTGTGTCTTGATGAGACATCATAGAATGCTAACAGATTGATTGACATTGACTAATATTAACTTGGTCCTCCAAGCCCCTGAAATTCCAGAAATCCCTGGAATTGGGATTGACATATCTACACTAATATGTATAAAATAGATAACCAATAAGAACGTGCTGTATAATAAATAAATAAAATTCGAAAACGAAGAGATTCTTAAGCTAAAGGTATCACAGTGACATTGCTGCCAGTTTATCCCCTTTATAGACTTTAAGTTACATGATAATATGGCTGTCAGAATGGTATATTAAACGGAATATGGGGGGGCTTGTTGAAGACGGTGCACTAGGAGGATGCGGAATCCGCGTCTGCTCACAACGAGGGCACCTGGGGGACCTCGGACACCTAAGGTGACGGGAGGAACCCCCAGAGACCAGGTAGGACCTGGGGCGTGGGGGGGAGTGAAGGGGGAGGAGAGCTGCCGTCTCTTCTTCCTACAAATCCAGTGGTACTCATTTCAGGGCATATGAGGAAGAAGGGGAACTCTGTAAAATGATTTCAGTACTGTTAAAAGATAAATTGAGGAATAATAAAATTAAGAGTTTATTTGAACAAAAATCAATTTGAGTCAGGCAGTATGCAATCGATTGCAATAGAAAGGCACTCTGAGGAGTTGTATAAAATGAAAGACTTTTATAGGCAGAGGGGAGCAGGAACAAGGAAGTTATACTAGGCAAAAAAGTAGATTAGTTACTAGTAGCAGAGTTACTTCCTTTAAGGGATGGCAGGGGTCTGTCAGGCAGATTACTCACCTAAGGCTGATCAGGCCATTTCTGATTGACTGGTTTAAGAGTTCTTTTCTGGGAGAGCCAAAACTGTAATTAAGTCTCAGTTTGGTGACATAAGGTTTAGCATAAGTGACTTCATTGTGGGCCTGTTGTCTTGTTTTCAATAGTAATCACTATGTTATTTTTCCACTAGAGAAGTTTAGTAAAATTTCTAAACAAAAAGCAATATTCATAAGAAGTATAAACTACTATGTAAATAAGCTGCAAGGATATATTGTACAGCACAGGGCATATAGCCAGTATTTTATAATAACGAGTATAATCTATAAAAATTTTTAATCACTATGTCATACACCTAAATCTAATATAATATAATAAATCAACTATACCTCTAGAGAAAATAAAGCAAGATTATAAAAATAGATGCAAGGATAGTCAATAACTGACAGGTGTACTTACATACACTCCATATAATTTATTTTCACTTCTCCATACATGAGGTCACAAGTGACAGAAAGAGACGAACTTAAGCTTTAAAAAAAAAAAAATCTTTAAAGCACAGCAATGAGCACTGAGCAATTATTGTGTGCCAGGCTCTATATTCCTTCTCTGCCTCCTCTTGTTTAACTGTTACATGAACCCTATGAAGTAGGCTATTCTCATACTTTTCCAATGATGAACCTGAAGCTTAGGGAAGTTAATTATCTGAAATTACTTGACTAGTGTGTGGTGAAGCTGAGATTTTAACTTCTTTCTGATTCCAAAGCCATGCTCTTAGAAAGCAAATGACGAACATACATTTACATTATCTGTTCTAATAAAAATTGTGTTCTTTAGTGTTAAAAATTATGAAAATCACTGAGAGTGTTTCTCCACAAATCTACTTCTTAATATTGCCTCACTTACCCTCCTTTTTAAAATATCTATTTATTTGGCTGTGCCAGGTCTTAGTTGCAGCACACAGGATCTTGAGTTGTGGCACACAGGATCTAGTTCCCTGACCAGGGATCAAACCCGGCCCCCATGCATTGGGAGCACAGAGTCTTAGCCACTGAACCACCAGGGAAGTCCCATCACTTAACCTCCTTTTTAAAAGAAAGGTCCAAAAAGAACAAAATATAGGGACACAGCTAAACATAAGCTTCTCTTACTGAATGGAAGGTTAAAATGTTCTAATTTTCCCTTTGTATCCCACAGCTGAAGAAAGCCCTTGATGAAAGCAACTTCAGAGAAGTGGAAGTATCCCGGACCAACCGGGAGCTGCAGCAGAAACTGACAGAGTTGGAAAAGGTACTGAACAGCAGCAAGGAGAAAATAAAGGATCAAAAGGCCCAAATTAAGTTCCACTTATCAGCTAAGGCGAATAATGCTCAGAACATAGAGAGGAGGAAGGTTGTATGAGAAACCCTAACTCTCCTCTCCTCCTTAGTATCTGATGAGGACCCAGGCAGGCAGTGCTGTCTGGGGAAGATGGTTTCAGAGCCCCACCACCACCATGTGTTCTCTGGGAATTACAGCTACACCTGGGAAGTGGGCAGATTGCCTGGGGGGAGGTGGGGGGAGACTCTTTTTCCTGCAGAGATACTGCTGCATCAGTGTTTGGTTTCTCATTAGCTGCCAGTGTCATATTCTGGCTCCCCAGCTGTCTCTTCCACAGTGATTGTACAAGACTTTGCTCTTGCCTTCCAACAGAGATTGTCTGCTATGAAAAGTATTCTCCAGTTCTCGAAAGAGATGTTAATCATGTTTTCTCAGGAGAATCTGTATATCAAAATCCATAATCATATACACAAATGTATACTGTAGGTTCAACTGAAAATAATAGTTTTTATCCTATAGTCTGGTAGCACCTGGAGTTAGTACCCCATCATACTTTCATAATTTGATGGCTCATTTATTACAATATTGAAGCTTTTCTTCCATATATAGTACATTGGGAGTTTGTCAAAAATCTCTGTATCACGTTTTCAGGAATTGGAAGAAACAGTTAGACACCTGAAGAAATGGAAAGAGGCAACAGAGGATAAACTGAAAGAAGCTAGTGTGGAATCAGAACAGGTAAGGCAGACCCACGGACATGAAGACTTAGACAAGCTTCCTCAGGCACGATGACCCTGAAACACAAGTCCGTGTAATATCCTTCAGTAACACAGTTGTCAGGAGTGCAAAAGGCAAGAACCAATACCTTAGTATAGCCTCCGTTATAAAGAATAGTTTTAGATTAAGATTCTGTGTCTTGATGAGACATCATAGAATGCTAAAAGATTGATTGACATTGACTAATATTAACTTGGTCGTCCAAGCCCCTGAAATTCCAGAAATCCCTGGAATTGGGATTGACATATCTACACTAATATGTATAAAATAGATAACCAATAAGAACGTGCTGTATAATAAATAAATAAAATTCGAAAACGAAGAGATTCTTAAGCTAAAGGTATCACAGTGACATTGCTGCCAGTTTATCCCCTTTATAGACTTTAAGTTACATGATAATATGACTGTCAGAATGGTATATTAAAAGGAATATGGGGGGGGCTTGGTGAAGACGGTGCACTAGGAGGATGCGGAATCCGCATCTGCTCACAACGAGGGCACCTGGGGGACCTCGGACACCTAAGGGGACGGGAGGAACCCCCAGAGACCAGGTAGGACCTGGGGCGTGTGGGGGAGTGAAGGGGGAGGAGAGCTGCCCTCTCTTCTTCCTACAAATCCAGTGGTACTCATTTCAGGGCATATGAGGAAGAAGGGGAACTCTGTAAAATGATTTCAGTACTGTTAAAAGATAAATTGAGGAATAATAAAATTAAGAGTTTATTTGAACAAAAATCAATTTGAGTCAGGCAGTATGCAATCGATTGCAATAGAAACGCGCTCTGAGGAGTTGTATAAAATGAAAGACTTTTATAGGCAGAGGGGAGCAGGAACAAGGAAGTTATACTAGGCAAAAAAGTAGATTAGTTACTAGTAGCAGAGTTACTTCCTTTAAGGGATGGCAGGGGTCTGTCAGGCAGATTACTCACCTAAGGCTGATCAGGCCATTTCTGATTGACTGGTTTAAGAGTTCTTTTCTGGGAGAGCCAAAACTGTAATTAAGTCTCAGTTTGGTGACATAAGGTTTAGCATAAGTGACTTCATTGTGGGCCTGTTGTCTTGTTTTCAATAGTAATCACTATGTTATTTTTCCACTAGAGAAGTTTAGTAAAATTTCTAAACAAAAAGCAATATTCATAAGAAGTATAAACTACTATGTAAATAAGCTGCAAGGATATATTGTACAGCACAGGGCATATAGCCAGTATTTTATAATAACGAGTATAATCTATAAAAATTTTTAATCACTATTTCATACACCTAAATCTAATATAATATAATAAATCAACTATACCTCAAGAGAAAAAACAGCAAGATTATAAAAATAGATGCAAGGATAGTCAATAACTGACAGGTGTACTTACATACACTCCATATAATTTATTTTCACTTCTCCATACATGAGGTCACAAGTGACAGAAAGAGACGAACTTAAGCTTTAAAAAAAAAAAACCTTTAAAGCACAGCAATGAGCACTGAGCAATTATTGTGTGCCAGGATCTATATTCCTTCTCTGCCTCCTCTTGTTTAACTGTTACATGAACCCTATGAAGTAGGCTATTCTCATACTTTTCCAATGATGAACCTGAAGCTTAGGGAAGTTAATTATCTGAAATTACTTGACTAGTGTGTGGTGAAGCTGAGATTTTAACTTCTGTCTGATTCCAAAGCCATGCTCTTAGAAAGCAAATGACGAACATACATTTACATTATCTGTTCTAAGGAAAATTGTGTTCTTTAGTGTTAAAAATTATGAAAATCACTGAGAGTGTTTCTCCACAAATCTACTTCTTAATATTGCCTCACTTACCCTCCTTTTTAAAATATCTATTTATTTGGCTGTGCCAAGTCTTAGTTGCAGCACACAGGATCTTGAGTTGTGGCACACAGGATCTAGTTCCCTGACCAGGGATCAAACCCGGCCCCCATGCATTGGGAGCACAGAGTCTTAGCCACTGAACCACCAGGGAAGTCCCATCACTTAACCTCCTTTTTAAAAGAAAGGTCCAAAAAGAACAAAATATAGGGACACAGCTAAACATAAGCTTCTCTTACTGAATGGAAGGTTAAAATGTTCTAATTTTCCCTTTGTATCCCACAGCTGAAGAAAGCCCTTGATGAAAGCAACTTCAGAGAAGAGGAAGTATCCCGGACCAACCGGGAGCTGCGGCAGAAACTGACAGAGTTGGAAAAGGTACTGAACAGCAGCAAGGAGAAAATAAAGGATCAAAAGGCCCAAATTAAGTTCCACTTATCAGCTAAGGCAAATAATGCTCAGAACATAGAGAGGAGGAAGGTTGTATGAGAAACCCTGACTCTCCTCTCCTCCTTAGTATCTGATGAGGATCCAGGCAGGGAGTGGTGTCTGGGGAAGATGGTTTCAGAGCCCCACCACCACCATGTGTTCTCTGGGAATTACAGCTACACCTGGGAAGTGGGCAGATTGCCTGGGGTGAGGTGGGGGGAGACTCTTTGTCCCGCAGAGATACTGCTGCATCAGTGTTTGGTTTCTCATTAGCTGCCAGTGTCACATTCTGGCTCCCCAGCTGTCTCTTCCACAGTGATTGTACAAGACTTAGCTCTTTCGGGGTCAGGGGACTGGATGGGAAGGAGAGCCCAGCAGGAACTGGTAACTGTGGATCTCATGTGGGATTCTTTCTGTCAGCCTATAGGCAAAAAGAGCAAGCCAGTTTTTCCACTGATCATCTTTCTATGTTATTTCCACATTTACATTCAGCAAATAGAAACAGAATTGAGGCGAAGGGAGCTAATTAAGGATCAGTATCAGAAAGAAAGCTATGAAAGGGTAGATGATTTCCACACACTGTTTACCATTCACACGAAATCCCAAACTTGGACAGGTTCACCAACCGTCTGCCTCTTTGTGCCCTACCAGTCACTGAGTATCCAGAAATGTGTATCTGAAACGACTAACCTACAGCAGGAAATGCAGCCATTGGCCAAGAGCCAGCATGATCTGTCAGCTCAGAATAAACAGCAAAAGCTGCAACTCGAGGCAGAGCAGAAGAGGAGGTGGGAGCTGGAGCATCGGTGCCAGGTAAAAGGGTTCCTAAGACTCACCTCAGAGATTACCAGCAAAGGCCATGTGCAAAACCCAGCATGAGGGCACCTGGCTTTTCTAGGCTCTATAGAAGAAGACAAACTTACAAGTCGTTCATCTTAGCTAAGTCCTTAGAATCATATGTAGGAATGAAGCCTGGAGCTTTGACTATGGCACCTCGTCTTCATGTTCAACTTAATAAAAATGATACTCATTTTTGAAGAACGGCTAAAGCTCACAGATGCAAAGTACTAGTTACTAAGTAAGACTTGTGAACTTCATAGTCTTTCAGGAACTTTACACCCCTTGGTTCTTCCCCGTAGCTCAGATACATCTGTTGCCGTTACAGGACTTTTATCTACTCCCAACCTAATGAAAAGCACATTTTATTACTAAAAAGGGATTTCAAGAGACCATCAAGCTCTTGCCTTCCAACAGAGATTGTCTGCTATGAAAAGTATTCTCCAGTTCTGGAAAGAGATGTTAATCATCTCTCAGGAGAATCTGTAAATCAAAATCTATAATCATATACAAAAATGTATACTGTAGGTTCAACTGAAAATAATAGTTTTTATCCTATAGTCTGGTAGCACCTGGAGTTAGAAAGTACCCCATCATACTTTCATAATTTGGTGGCTCATTTATTACAATATTGAAGCTTTTTCTTCCATATATAGTACATTGGGAGTTTGTCAAAAATCTCTGTATCACGTTTTCAGGAATTGGAAGAAACAGTTAGACACCTGAAGAAATGGAAAGAGGCAACAGAGGATAAACTGAAAGAAGCTAGTGTGGAATCAGAACAGGTAAGGCAGACCCACGGACATGAAGACTTAGACAAGCTTCCTCAGGCACGATGACCCTGAAACACAAGTCCGTGTAATATCCTTCAGTAACACAGTTGTCAGGAGTGCAAAAGGCAAGAACCAATACCTTAGTATAGCCTCCGTTATAAAGAATAGTTTTAGATTAAGATTCTGTGTCTTGATGAGACATCATAGAATGCTAAAAGATTGATTGACATTGACTAATATTAACTTGGTCGTCCAAGCCCCTGAAATTCCAGAAATCCCTGGAATTGGGATTGACATATCTACACTAATATGTATAAAATAGATAACCAATAAGAACGTGCTGTATAATAAATAAATAAAATTCGAAAACGAAGAGATTCTTAAGCTAAAGGTATCACAGTGACATTGCTGCCAGTTTATCCCCTTTATAGACTTTAAGTTACATGATAATATGACTGTCAGAATGGTATATTAAAAGGAATATGGGGGGGGCTTGGTGAAGACGGTGCACTAGGAGGATGCGGAATCCGCATCTGCTCACAACGAGGGCACCTGGGGGACCTCGGACACCTAAGGGGACGGGAGGAACCCCCAGAGACCAGGTAGGACCTGGGGCGTGTGGGGGAGTGAAGGGGGAGGAGAGCTGCCCTCTCTTCTTCCTACAAATCCAGTGGTACTCATTTCAGGGCATATGAGGAAGAAGGGGAACTCTGTAAAATGATTTCAGTACTGTTAAAAGATAAATTGAGGAATAATAAAATTAAGAGTTTATTTGAACAAAAATCAATTTGAGTCAGGCAGTATGCAATCGATTGCAATAGAAACGCGCTCTGAGGAGTTGTATAAAATGAAAGACTTTTATAGGCAGAGGGGAGCAGGAACAAGGAAGTTATACTAGGCAAAAAAGTAGATTAGTTACTAGTAGCAGAGTTACTTCCTTTAAGGGATGGCAGGGGTCTGTCAGGCAGATTACTCACCTAAGGCTGATCAGGCCATTTCTGATTGACTGGTTTAAGAGTTCTTTTCTGGGAGAGCCAAAACTGTAATTAAGTCTCAGTTTGGTGACATAAGGTTTAGCATAAGTGACTTCATTGTGGGCCTGTTGTCTTGTTTTCAATAGTAATCACTATGTTATTTTTCCACTAGAGAAGTTTAGTAAAATTTCTAAACAAAAAGCAATATTCATAAGAAGTATAAACTACTATGTAAATAAGCTGCAAGGATATATTGTACAGCACAGGGCATATAGCCAGTATTTTATAATAACGAGTATAATCTATAAAAATTTTTAATCACTATTTCATACACCTAAATCTAATATAATATAATAAATCAACTATACCTCAAGAGAAAAAACAGCAAGATTATAAAAATAGATGCAAGGATAGTCAATAACTGACAGGTGTACTTACATACACTCCATATAATTTATTTTCACTTCTCCATACATGAGGTCACAAGTGACAGAAAGAGACGAACTTAAGCTTTAAAAAAAAAAAACCTTTAAAGCACAGCAATGAGCACTGAGCAATTATTGTGTGCCAGGATCTATATTCCTTCTCTGCCTCCTCTTGTTTAACTGTTACATGAACCCTATGAAGTAGGCTATTCTCATACTTTTCCAATGATGAACCTGAAGCTTAGGGAAGTTAATTATCTGAAATTACTTGACTAGTGTGTGGTGAAGCTGAGATTTTAACTTCTGTCTGATTCCAAAGCCATGCTCTTAGAAAGCAAATGACGAACATACATTTACATTATCTGTTCTAAGGAAAATTGTGTTCTTTAGTGTTAAAAATTATGAAAATCACTGAGAGTGTTTCTCCACAAATCTACTTCTTAATATTGCCTAACTTACCCTCCTTTTTAAAATATCTATTTATTTGGCTGTGCCAAGTCTTAGTTGCAGCACACAGGATCTTGAGTTGTGGCACACAGGATCTAGTTCCCTGACCAGGGATCAAACCCGGCCCCCATGCATTGGGAGCACAGAGTCTTAGCCACTGAACCACCAGGGAAGTCCCATCACTTAACCTCCTTTTTAAAAGAAAGGTCCAAAAAGAACAAAATATAGGGACACAGCTAAACATAAGCTTCTCTTACTGAATGGAAGGTTAAAATGTTCTAATTTTCCCTTTGTATCCCACAGCTGAAGAAAGCCCTTGATGAAAGCAACTTCAGAGAAGAGGAAGTATCCCGGACCAACCGGGAGCTGCGGCAGAAACTGACAGAGTTGGAAAAGGTACTGAACAGCAGCAAGGAGAAAATAAAGGATCAAAAGGCCCAAATTAAGTTCCACTTATCAGCTAAGGCAAATAATGCTCAGAACATAGAGAGGAGGAAGGTTGTATGAGAAACCCTGACTCTCCTCTCCTCCTTAGTATCTGATGAGGATCCAGGCAGGGAGTGGTGTCTGGGGAAGATGGTTTCAGAGCCCCACCACCACCATGTGTTCTCTGGGAATTACAGCTACACCTGGGAAGTGGGCAGATTGCCTGGGGTGAGGTGGGGGGAGACTCTTTGTCCCGCAGAGATACTGCTGCATCAGTGTTTGGTTTCTCATTAGCTGCCAGTGTCACATTCTGGCTCCCCAGCTGTCTCTTCCACAGTGATTGTACAAGACTTAGCTCTTTCGGGGTCAGGGGACTGGATGGGAAGGAGAGCCCAGCAGGAACTGGTAACTGTGGATCTCATGTGGGATTCTTTCTGTCAGCCTATAGGCAAAAAGAGCAAGCCAGTTTTTCCACTGATCATCTTTCTATGTTATTTCCACATTTACATTCAGCAAATAGAAACAGAATTGAGGCGAAGGGAGCTAATTAAGGATCAGTATCAGAAAGAAAGCTATGAAAGGGTAGATTATTTCCACACACTGTTTACCATTCACACGAAATCCCAAACTTGGGCAGGTTCACCAACCGTCTCCCTCTTTGTGCCCTACCAGTCACTGAGTATCCAGAAATGTGTATCTGAAACGACTAACCTACAGCAGGAAATGCAGCCATTGGCCAAGAGCCAGCATGATCTGTCAGCTCAGAATAAACAGCAAAAGCTGCAACTCGAGGCAGAGCAGAAGAGGAGGTGGGAGCTGGAGCATCGGTGCCAGGTAAAAGGGTTCCTAAGACTCACCTCAGAGATTACCAGCAAAGGCCATGTGCAAAACCCAGCATGAGGGCACCTGGCTTTTCTAGGCTCTATAGAAGAAGACAAACTTACAAGTCGTTCATCTTAGCTAAGTCCTTAGAATCATATGTAGGAATGAAGCCTGGAGCTTTGACTATGGCACCTCGTCTTCATGTTCAACTTAATAAAAATGATACTCATTTTTGAAGAACGGCTAAAGCTCACAGATGCAAAGTACTAGTTACTAAGTAAGACTTGTGAACTTCATAGTCTTTCAGGAACTTTACACCCCTTGGTTCTTCCCCGTAGCTCAGATACATCTGTTGCCGTTACAGGACTTTTATCTACTCCCAACCTAATGAAAAGCACATTTTATTACTAAAAAGGGATTTCAAGAGACCATCAAGCTCTTGCCTTCCAACAGAGATTGTCTGCTATGAAAAGTATTCTCCAGTTCTGGAAAGAGATGTTAATCATCTCTCAGGAGAATCTGTAAATCAAAATCTATAATCATATACAAAAATGTATACTGTAGGTTCAACTGAAAATAATAGTTTTTATCCTATAGTCTGGTAGCACCTGGAGTTAGAAAGTACCCCATCATACTTTCATAATTTGGTGGCTCATTTATTACAATATTGAAGCTTTTTCTTCCATATATAGTACATTGGGAGTTTGTCAAAAATCTCTGTATCACGTTTTCAGGAATTGGAAGAAACAGTTAGACACCTGAAGAAATGTAAAGAGGCAACAGAGGATAAACTGAAAGAAGCTAGTGTGGAATCAGAACAGGTAAGGCAGACCCACGGACATGAAGACTTAGACAAGCTTCCTCAGGCACGATGACCCTGAAACACAAGTCCGTGTAATATCCTTCAGTAACACAGTTGTCAGGAGTGCAAAAGGCAACAACCAATACCTTAGTATAGCCTCCGTTATAAAGAATAGTTTTAGATTAAGATTCTGTGTCTTGATGAGACATCATAGAATTCTAAAAGATTGACATTGACTAATATTAACTTGGTCGTCCAAGCCCCTGAAATTCCAGAAATCCCTGGAATTGGGATTGACATATCTACACTAATATGTATAAAATAGATAACCAATAAGAACGTGCTGTATAATAAATAAATAAAATTCGAAAACGAAGAGATTCTTAAGCTAAAGGTATCACAGTGACATTGCTGCCAGTTTATCCCCTTTATAGACTTTAAGTTACATGATAATATGACTGTCAGAATGGTATATTAAACGGAATATGGGGGGGCGGGGTGAAGACGGTGCACTAGGAGGATGCCGAATTCGCGTCTCCTCACAACGAGGGCACCTGGGGGACCTCGGACACCTAAGGGGACGGGAGGAACCCCCAGAGACCAGGTAGGACCTGGGGCGTGTGGGGGAGTGAAGGGGGAGGAGAGCTGCCGTCTCTTCTTCCTACAAATCCAGTGGTACTCATTTAAGGGCATATGAGGAAGAAGGGGAACTCTGTAAAATGATTTCAGTACTGTTAAAAGATAAATTGAGGAATAATAAAATTAAGAGTTTATTTGAACAGAAATCAATTTGAGTCAGGCAGTATGCAATCGATTGCAATAGAAAGGCACTCTGAGGAGTTGTATAAAATGAAAGACTTTTATAGGCAGAGGGGAGCAGTAACAAGGAAGTTATACTAGGCAAAAAAGTAGATTAGTTACTAGTAGCAGAGTTACTTCCTTTAAGGGATGGCAGGGGTCTGTCAGGCAGATTACTCACCTAAGGCTGATCAGGCCATTTCTGATTGACTGGTTTAAGAGTTCTTTTCTGGGAGAGCCAAAACTGTAATTAAGTCTCAGTTTGGTGACATAAGGTTTAGCATAAGTGACTTCATTGTGGGCCTGTTATCTTGTTTTCAATAGTAATCACTATGTTATTTTTCCACTAGAGAAGTTTAGTAAAATTTCTAAACAAAAAGCAATATTCATAAGAAGTATAAACTACTATGTAAATAAGCTGCAAGGATATATTGTACAGCACAGGGCATATAGCCAGTATTTTATAATAACGAGTATAATCTATAAAAATTTTTAATCACTATGTCATACACCTAAATCTAATATAATATAATAAATCAACTATACCTCTAGAGAAAATAAAGCAAGATTATAAAAATAGATGCAAGGATAGTCAATAACTGACAGGTGTACTTACATACACTCCATATAATTTATTTTCACTTCTCCATACATGAGGTCACAAGTGACAGAAAGAGACGAACTTAAGCTTTAAAAAAAAAAAAACCTTTAAGGCACAGCAATGAGCACTGAGCAATTATTGTGTGCCAGGCTCTATATTCCTTCTCTGCCTCCTCTTGTTTAACTGTTACATGAACCCTATGAAGTAGGCTATTCTCATACTTTTCCAATGATGAACCTTTAGCTTAGGGAAGTCAATTATCTGAAATTACTTGACTAGTGTGTGGTGAAGCTGAGATTTTAACTTCTGTCTGATTCCAAAGCCATGCTCTTAGAAAGCAAATGACGAACATACATTTACATTATCTGTTCTAAGAAAAATTGTGTTCTTTAGTGTTAAAAATTATGAAAATCACTGAGAGTGTTTCTCCACAAATCTACTTCTTAATATTGCCTCACTTACCCTCCTTTTTAAAACATCTATTTATTTGGCTGTGCCAGGTTTAGTTGCAGCACACAGGATCTTTAGTTGTGGCACACAGGATCTCGTTCCCTGACCAGGGATCAAACCTGGCCCCCATGCATTGGGAGCACAGAGTCTTAGCCACTGGACCACCAGGGAAGTCCCATCACTTAACCTCCTTTTTAAATGACAGGTCCAAAGAGAACAAAATATAAGGACACAGCTAAACATAAGCTTCTCTTACTGAATGGAAGGTTAAAATGTTCTAATTTTCCCTTTGTATCCCACAGCTGAGGAAAGCCCTTGATGAAAGCAACTTCAGAGAAGTGGAAGTATCCTGGACCAACCGGGAGCTGCGGCAGAAACTGACAGAGTTGGAAAAGGTACTGAACAGCAGCAAGGAGAAAATAAAGGATCAAAAGGCCCAAATTAAGTTCCACTTATCAGCTAAGGCGTATAATGTTCAGAACATAGAGAGGAGGAAGGTTGTATGAGAAACCCTGACTCTCCTCTCCTCCTTAGTATCTGATGAGGATCCAGGCAGGGAGTGGTGTCTGGGGAAGATGGTTTCAGAGCCCCACCACCACCATGTGTTCTCTGGGAATTACAGCTACACCTGGGAAGTGGGCAGATTGCCTGGGGGGAGGTGGGGGGAGACTCTTTGTCCCGCAGAGATACTGCTGCATCAGTGTTTGGTTTCTCATTAGCTGCCAGTGTCACATTCTGGCTCCCCAGCTGTCTCTTCCACAGTGATTGTACAAGACTTAGCTCTTTCGGGGTCAGGGGACTGGATGGGAAGGAGAGCCCAGCAGGAACTGGTAACTGTGGATCTCATGTGGGATTCTTTCTGTCAGCCTATAGGCAAAAAGAGCAAGCCAGTTTTTCCACTGATCATCTTTCTATGTTATTTCCACATTTACATTCAGAAAATAGAAACAGAATTGAGGCAAAGGGAGCTAATTAAGGATCAGTATCAGAAAGAAAGCTATGAAAGGGTAGATGATTTCCACACACTGTTTACCATTCACATGAAATCCCAAACTTGGACAGGTTCACCAACCGTCTCCCTCTTTGTGCCCTACCAGTCACTGTGTATCCAGAAATGTGTATCTGAAATTACTAACCTACAGCAGGAGGTACAGCTGTTGGCCAAGAGCCAACATGATCTGTCAGCTCAGAAGAAACAGCAAAAGCTGCAACTCGAGGCAGAGCAGAAGAGGAGGTGGGAGCTGGAGCATCGGTGCCAGGTAAAAGGGTTCCTAAGACTCACCTCAGAGATTACCAGCAAAGGGCATGTGCAAAACCCGGCATGAGGGCACCTGGCTTTTCTAGGCTCTATAGAAGAAGACAAACTTACAAGTCGTTCATCTTAGCTAAGTCCTTAGAATCATATGTAGGAATGAAGCCTGGAGCTTTGACTATGGCACCTCGTCTTCATGTTCAACCTAATAAAAATGATACTCATTTTTAAACAACGGCTAAAGCTCACATATGCAAAGTACTAGTTACTAAGTAAGACTTGTGAACTTCATAGTCTTTCAGGAACTTTACACCCCTTGGTTCTTCCCCGTAGCTCAGATACATCTGTTGCCATTACAGGACTTTTCTCTACTCCCAACCTAATGAAAAGCACATTTTATTAAGGAAAAGGGACTTCAAGAGACCGTCAAACTCTTGCCTTCCAACAGAGATTGTCTGCTATGAAAAGTATTCTCCAGTTCTGGAAAGAGATGTTAATCATCTCTCAGGAGAATCTGTAAATCAAAATCTATAATCATATACAAAAATGTATACTGTAGGTTCAACTGAAAATAATAGTTTTTATCCTATAGTCTGGTAGCACCTGGAGTTAGAAAGTACCCCATCATACTTTCATAATTTGGTGGCTCATTTATTACAATATTGAAGCTTTTTCTTCCATATATAGTACATTGGGAGTTTGTCAAAAATCTCTGTATCACGTTTTCAGGAATTGGAAGAAACAGTTAGACACCTGAAGAAATGTAAAGAGGCAACAGAGGATAAACTGAAAGAAGCTAGTGTGGAATCAGAACAGGTAAGGCAGACCCACGGACATGAAGACTTAGACAAGCTTCCTCAGGCACGATGACCCTGAAACACAAGTCCGTGTAATATCCTTCAGTAACACAGTTGTCAGGAGTGCAAAAGGCAACAACCAATACCTTAGTATAGCCTCCGTTATAAAGAATAGTTTTAGATTAAGATTCTGTGTCTTGATGAGACATCATAGAATGCTAAAAGATTGACATTGACTAATATTAACTTGGTCGTCCAAGCCCCTGAAATTCCAGAAATCCCTGGAATTGGGATTGACATATCTACACTAATATGTATAAAATAGATAACCAATAAGAACGTGCTGTATAATAAATAAATAAAATTCGAAAACGAAGAGATTCTTAAGCTAAAGGTATCACAGTGACATTGCTGCCAGTTTATCCCCTTTATAGACTTTAAGTTACATGATAATATGGCTGTCAGAATGGTATATTAAACGGAATATGGGGGGGCTTGGTGAAGACGGTGCACTAGGAGGATGCGGAATCCGCGTCTGCTCACAACGAGGGCACCTGGGGGACCTCGGACACCTAAGGGGACGGGAGGAACCCCCAGAGACCAGGTAGGACCTGGGGCGTGTGGGGGAGTGAAGGGGGAGGAGAGCTGCCGTCTCTTCTTCCTACAAATCCAGTGGTACTCATTTCAGGGCATATGAGGAAGAAGGGGAACTCTGTAAAATGATTTCAGTACTGTTAAAAGATAAATTGAGGAATAATAAAATTAAGAGTTTATTTGAACAAAAATCAATTTGAGTCAGGCAGTATGCAATCGATTGCAATAGAAAGGCACTCTGAGGAGTTGTATAAAATGAAAGACTTTTATAGGCAGAGGGGAGCAGGAACAAGGAAGTTATACTAGGCAAAAAAGTAGATTAGTTACTAGTAGCAGAGTTACTTCCTTTAAGGGATGGCAGGGGTCTGTCAGGCAGATTACTCACCTAAGGCTGATCAGGCCATTTCTGATTGACTGGTTTAAGAGTTCTTTTCTGGGAGAGCCAAAACTGTAATTAAGTCTCAGTTTGGTGACATAAGGTTTAGCATAAGTGACTTCATTGTGGGCCTGTTGTCTTGTTTTCAATAGTAATCACTATGTTATTTTTCCACTAGAGAAGTTTAGTAAAATTTCTAAACAAAAAGCAATATTCATAAGAAGTATAAACTACTATGTAAATAAGCTGCAAGGATATATTGTACAGCACAGGGCATATAGCCAGTATTTTATAATAACGAGTATAATCTATAAAAATTTTTATTCACTATGTCATACACCTAAATCTAATATAATATAATAAATCAACTATACCTCTAGAGAAAATAAAGCAAGATTATAAAAATAGATGCAAGGATAGTCAATAACTGACAGGTGTACTTACATACACTCCATATAATTTATTTTCACTTCTCCATACATGAGGTCACAAGTGACAGAAAGAGACGAACTTAAGCTTTAAAAAAAAAAAAACCTTTAAAGCACAGCAATGAGCACTGAGCAATTATTGTGTGCCAGGCTCTATATTCCTTCTCTGCCTCCTCTTGTTTAACTGTTACATGAACCCTATGAAGTAGGCTATTCTCATACTTTTCCAATGATGAACCTGAAGCTTAGGGAAGTTAATTATCTGAAATTACTTGACTAGTGTGTGGTGAAGCTGAGATTTTAACTTCTGTCTGATTCCAAAGCCATGCTCTTAGAAAGCAAATGACGAACATACATTTACATTATCTGTTCTAAGAAAAATTGTGTTCTTTAGTGTTAAAAATTATGAAAATCACTGAGAGTGTTTCTCCACAAATCTACTTCTTAATATTGCCTCACTTACCCTCCTTTTTAAAATATCTATTTATTTGGCTGTGCCAGGTCTTAGTTGCAGCACACAGGATCTTTAGTTGTGGCACACAGGATCTAGTTCCCTGACCAGGGATCAAACCCGGCCCCCATGCATTGGGAGCACAGAGTCTTAGCCACTGAACCACCAGGGAAGTCCCATCACTTAACCTCCTTTTTAAAAGAAAGGTCCAAAAAGAACAAAATATAGGGACACAGCTAAACATAAGCTTCTCTTACTGAATGGAAGGTTAAAATGTTCTAATTTTCCCTTTGTATCCCACAGCTGAAGAAAGCCCTTGATGAAAGCAACTTCAGAGAAGTGGAAGTATCCCGGACCAACCAGGAGCTGCAGCAGAAACTGACAGAGTTGGAAAAGGTACTGAACAGCAGCAAGGAGAAAATAAAGGATCAAAAGGCCCAAATTAAGTTCCACTTATCAGCTAAGGCGAATAATGCTCAGAACATAGAGAGGAGGAAGGTTGTATGAGAAACCCTAACTCTTCTCTCCTCCTTAGTATCTGATGAGGATCCAGGCAGGGAGTGGTGTCTGGGGAAGATGGTTTCAGAGCCCCACCACCACCATGTGTTCTCTGGGAATTACAGCTACACCTGGGAAGTGGGCAGATTGCCTGGGGTGAGGTGGGGGGAGACTCTTTGTCCCGCAGAGATACTGCTGCATCAGTGTTTGGTTTTTCATTAGCTGCCAGTGTCACATTCTGGCTCCCCAGCTGTCTCTTCCACAGTGATTGTACAAGACTTAGCTCTTTCGGGGTCAGGGGGCTGGATGGGAAGGAGAGCCCAGCAGGAACTGGTAACTGTGGATCTCATGTGGGATTCTTTCTGTCAGCCTATAGGCAAAAAGAGCAAGCCAGTTTTTCCACTGATCATCTTTCTATGTTATTTCCACATTTACATTCAGCAAATAGAAACAGAATTGAGGCGAAGGGAGCTAATTAAGGATCAGTATCAGAAAGAAAGCTATGAAAGGGTAGATTATTTCCACACACTGTTTACCATTCACACGAAATCCCAAACTTGGACAGGTTCACCAACCGTCTCCCTCTTTGTGCCCTACCAGTCACTGAGTATCCAGAAATGTGTATCTGAAACGACTAACCTACAGCAGGAAATGCAGCCATTGGCCAAGAGCCAGCATGATCTGTCAGCTCAGAATAAACAGCAAAAGCTGCAACTCGAGGCAGAGCAGAAGAGGAGGTGGGAGCTGGAGCATCGGTGCCAGGTAAAAGGGTTCCTAAGACTCACCTCAGAGATTACCAGCAAAGGCCATGTGCAAAACCCAGCATGAGGGCACCTGGCTTTTCTAGGCTCTATAGAAGAAGACAAACTTACAAGTCGTTCATCTTAGCTAAGTCCTTAGAATCATATGTAGGAATGAAGCCTGGAGCTTTGACTATGGCACCTCGTCTTCATGTTCAACTTAATAAAAATGATACTCATTTTTGAAGAACGGCTAAAGCTCACAGATGCAAAGTACTAGTTACTAAGTAAGACTTGTGAACTTCATAGTCTTTCAGGAACTTTACACCCCTTGGTTCTTCCCCGTAGCTCAGATACATCTGTTGCCGTTACAGGACTTTTATCTACTCCCAACCTAATGAAAAGCACATTTTATTACTAAAAAGGGATTTCAAGAGACCATCAAGCTCTTGCCTTCCAACAGAGATTGTCTGCTATGAAAAGTATTCTCCAGTTCTGGAAAGAGATGTTAATCATCTCTCAGGAGAATCTGTAAATCAAAATCTATAATCATATACAAAAATGTATACTGTAGGTTCAACTGAAAATAATAGTTTTTATCCTATAGTCTGGTAGCACCTGGAGTTAGAAAGTACCCCATCATACTTTCATAATTTGGTGGCTCATTTATTACAATATTGAAGCTTTTTCTTCCATATATAGTACATTGGGAGTTTGTCAAAAATCTCTGTATCACGTTTTCAGGAACTGGAAGAAACAGTTAGACACCTGAAGAAATGTAAAGAGGCAACAGAGGATAAACTGAAAGAAGCTAGTGTGGAATCAGAACAGGTAAGGCAGACCACGGACATGAAGACTTAGACAAGCTTCCTCAGGCACGATGACCCTGAAACACAAGTCCGTGTAATATCCTTCAGTAACACAGTTGTCAGGAGTGCAAAAGGCAACAACCAATACCTTAGTATAGCCTCCGTTATAAAGAATAGTTTTAGATTAAGATTCTGTGTCTTGATGAGACATCATAGAATTCTAAAAGATTGACATTGACTAATATTAACTTGGTCGTCCAAGCCCCTGAAATTCCAGAAATCCCTGGAATTGGGATTGACATATCTACACTAATATGTATAAAATAGATAACCAATAAGAACGTGCTGTATAATAAATAAATAAAATTCGAAAACGAAGAGATTCTTAAGCTAAAGGTATCACAGTGACATTGCTGCCAGTTTATCCCCTTTATAGACTTTAAGTTACATGATAATATGACTGTCAGAATGGTATATTAAACGGAATATGGGGGGGCGGGGTGAAGACGGTGCACTAGGAGGATGCCGAATTCGCGTCTCCTCACAACGAGGGCACCTGGGGGACCTCGGACACCTAAGGGGACGGGAGGAACCCCCAGAGACCAGGTAGGACCTGGGGCGTGTGGGGGAGTGAAGGGGGAGGAGAGCTGCCGTCTCTTCTTCCTACAAATCCAGTGGTACTCATTTAAGGGCATATGAGGAAGAAGGGGAACTCTGTAAAATGATTTCAGTACTGTTAAAAGATAAATTGAGGAATAATAAAATTAAGAGTTTATTTGAACAAAAATCAATTTGAGTCAGGCAGTATGCAATCGATTGCAATAGAAAGGCACTCTGAGGAGTTGTATAAAATGAAAGACTTTTATAGGCAGAGGGGAGCAGGAACAAGGAAGTTATACTAGGCAAAAAAGTAGATTAGTTACTAGTAGCAGAGTTACTTCCTTTAAGGGATGGCAGGGGTCTGTCAGGCAGATTACTCACCTAAGGCTGATCAGGCCATTTCTGATTGACTGGTTTAAGAGTTCTTTTCTGGGAGAGCCAAAACTGTAATTAAGTCTCAGTTTGGTGACATAAGGTTTAGCATAAGTGACTTCATTGTGGGCCTGTTATCTTGTTTTCAATAGTAATCACTATGTTATTTTTCCACTAGAGAAGTTTAGTAAAATTTCTAAACAAAAAGCAATATTCATAAGAAGTATAAACTACTATGTAAATAAGCTGCAAGGATATATTGTACAGCACAGGGCATATAGCCAGTATTTTATAATAACGAGTATAATCTATAAAAATTTTTAATCACTATGTCATACACCTAAATCTAATATAATATAATAAATCAACTATACCTCTAGAGAAAATAAAGCAAGATTATAAAAATAGATGCAAGGATAGTCAATAACTGACAGGTGTACTTACATACACTCCATATAATTTATTTTCACTTCTCCATACATGAGGTCACAAGTGACAGAAAGAGACGAACTTAAGCTTTAAAAAAAAAAAAAACCTTTAAGGCACAGCAATGAGCACTGAGCAATTATTGTGTGCCAGGCTCTATATTCCTTCTCTGCCTCCTCTTGTTTAACTGTTACATGAACCCTATGAAGTAGGCTATTCTCATACTTTTCCAATGATGAACCTTTAGCTTAGGGAAGTCAATTATCTGAAATTACTTGACTAGTGTGTGGTGAAGCTGAGATTTTAACTTCTGTCTGATTCCAAAGCCATGCTCTTAGAAAGCAAATGACGAACATACATTTACATTATCTGTTCTAAGAAAAATTGTGTTCTTTAGTGTTAAAAATTATGAAAATCACTGAGAGTGTTTCTCCACAAATCTACTTCTTAATATTGCCTCACTTACCCTCCTTTTTAAAACATCTATTTATTTGGCTGTGCCAGGTTTAGTTGCAGCACACAGGATCTTTAGTTGTGGCACACAGGATCTCGTTCCCTGACCAGGGATCAAACCTGGCCCCCATGCATTGGGAGCACAGAGTCTTAGCCACTGGACCACCAGGGAAGTCCCATCACTTAACCTCCTTTTTAAATGACAGGTCCAAAGAGAACAAAATATAAGGACACAGCTAAACATAAGCTTCTCTTACTGAATGGAAGGTTAAAATGTTCTAATTTTCCCTTTGTATCCCACAGCTGAGGAAAGCCCTTGATGAAAGCAACTTCAGAGAAGTGGAAGTATCCTGGACCAACCGGGAGCTGCGGCAGAAACTGACAGAGTTGGAAAAGGTACTGAACAGCAGCAAGGAGAAAATAAAGGATCAAAAGGCCCAAATTAAGTTCCACTTATCAGCTAAGGCGTATAATGTTCAGAACATAGAGAGGAGGAAGGTTGTATGAGAAACCCTGACTCTCCTCTCCTCCTTAGTATCTGATGAGGATCCAGGCAGGGAGTGGTGTCTGGGGAAGATGGTTTCAGAGCCCCACCACCACCATGTGTTCTCTGGGAATTACAGCTACACCTGGGAAGTGGGCAGATTGCCTGGGGGAAGGTGGGGGGAGACTCTTTGTCCCGCAGAGATACTGCTGCATCAGTGTTTGGTTTCTCATTAGCTGCCAGTGTCACATTCTGGCTCCCCAGCTGTCTCTTCCACAGTGATTGTACAAGACTTAGCTCTTTCGGGGTCAGGGGGCTGGATGGGAAGGAGAGCCCAGCAGGAACTGGTAACTGTGGATCTCATGTGGGATTCTTTCTGTCAGCCTATAGGCAAAAAGAGCAAGCCAGTTTTTCCACTGATCATCTTTCTATGTTATTTCCACATTTACATTCAGCAAATAGAAACAGAATTGAGGCAAAGGGATAATTAAGGATCAGTATCAGAAAGAAAGCTATGAAAGGGTAGATGATTTCCACACACTGTTTACCATTCACATGAAATCCCAAACTTGGACAGGTTCACCAACCGTCTCCCTCTTTGTGCCCTACCAGTCACTGAGTATCCAGAAATGTGTATCTGAAATTACTAACCTACAGCAGGAGGTACAGCTGTTGGCCAAGAGCCAACATGATCTGTCAGCTCAGAAGAAACAGCAAAAGCTGCAACTCGAGGCAGAGCAGAAGAGGAGATGGGAGCTGGAGCATTGGTGCCAGGTAAAAGGGTTCTTAAGATTCATCTCAGAGATTACCAGCAAAGGGCATGTGCAAAACCCGGCATGAGGGCACCTGGCTTTTCTAGGCTCTATAGAAGAAGACAAACTTACAAGTCGTTCATCTTAGCTAAGTCCTTAGAATCATATGTAGGAATGAAGCCTGGAGCTTTGACTATGGCACCTCGTCTTCATGTTCAACCTAATAAAAATGATACTCATTTTTAAAGAACGGCTAAAGCTCACATATGCAAAGTACTAGTTACTAAGTAAGACTTGTGAACTTCATAGTCTTTCAGGAACTTTACACCCCTTGGTTCTTCCCCGTAGCTCAGATACATCTGTTGCCATTACAGGACTTTTCTCTACTCCCAACCTAATGAAAAGCACATTTTATTAAGGAAAAGGGACTTCAAGAGACCGTCAAACTCTTGCCTTCCAACAGAGATTGTCTGCTATGAAAAGTATTCTCCAGTTCTGGAAAGAGATGTTAATCATCTCTCAGGAGAATCTGTAAATCAAAATCTATAATCATATACAAAAATGTATACTGTAGGTTCAACTGAAAATAATAGTTTTTATCCTATAGTCTGGTAGCACCTGGAGTTAGAAAGTACCCCATCATACTTTCATAATTTGGTGGCTCATTTATTACAATATTGAAGCTTTTTCTTCCATATATAGTACATTGGGAGTTTGTCAAAAATCTCTGTATCACGTTTTCAGGAATTGGAAGAAACAGTTAGACACCTGAAGAAATGTAAAGAGGCAACAGAGGATAAACTGAAAGAAGCTAGTGTGGAATCAGAACAGGTAAGGCAGACCCACGGACATGAAGACTTAGACAAGCTTCCTCAGGCACGATGACCCTGAAACACAAGTCCGTGTAATATCCTTCAGTAACACAGTTGTCAGGAGTGCAAAAGGCAACAACCAATACCTTAGTATAGCCTCCGTTATAAAGAATAGTTTTAGATTAAGATTCTGTGTCTTGATGAGACATCATAGAATGCTAAAAGATTGACATTGACTAATATTAACTTGGTCGTCCAAGCCCCTGAAATTCCAGAAATCCCTGGAATTGGGATTGACATATCTACACTAATATGTATAAAATAGATAACCAATAAGAACGTGCTGTATAATAAATAAATAAAATTCGAAAACGAAGAGATTCTTAAGCTAAAGGTATCACAGTGACATTGCTGCCAGTTTATCCCCTTTATAGACTTTAAGTTACATGATAATATGGCTGTCAGAATGGTATATTAAACGGAATATGGGGGGGCTTGGTGAAGACGGTGCACTAGGAGGATGCGGAATCCGCGTCTGCTCACAACGAGGGCACCTGGGGGACCTCGGACACCTAAGGGGACGGGAGGAACCCCCAGAGACCAGGTAGGACCTGGGGCGTGGGGGGGAGTGAAGGGGGAGGAGAGCTGCCGTCTCTTCTTCCTACAAATCCAGTGGTACTCATTTCAGGGCATATGAGGAAGAAGGGGAACTCTGTAAAATGATTTCAGTACTGTTAAAAGATAAATTGAGGAATAATAAAATTAAGAGTTTATTTGAACAAAAATCAATTTGAGTCAGGCAGTATGCAATCGATTGCAATAGAAAGGCACTCTGAGGAGTTGTATAAAATGAAAGACTTTTATAGGCAGAGGGGAGCAGGAACAAGGAAGTTATACTAGGCAAAAAAGTAGATTAGTTACTAGTAGCAGAGTTACTTCCTTTAAGGGATGGCAGGGGTCTGTCAGGCAGATTACTCACCTAAGGCTGATCAGGCCATTTCTGATTGACTGGTTTAAGAGTTCTTTTCTGGGAGAGCCAAAACTGTAATTAAGTCTCAGTTTGGTGACATAAGGTTTAGCATAAGTGACTTCATTGTGGGCCTGTTGTCTTGTTTTCAATAGTAATCACTATGTTATTTTTCCACTAGAGAAGTTTAGTAAAATTTCTAAACAAAAAGCAATATTCATAAGAAGTATAAACTACTATGTAAATAAGCTGCAAGGATATATTGTACAGCACAGGGCATATAGCCAGTATTTTATAATAACGAGTATAATCTATAAAAATTTTTAATCACTATGTCATACACCTAAATCTAATATAATATAATAAATCAACTATACCTCTAGAGAAAATAAAGCAAGATTATAAAAATAGATGCAAGGATAGTCAATAACTGACAGGTGTACTTACATACACTCCATATAATTTATTTTCACTTCTCCATACATGAGGTCACAAGTGACAGAAAGAGACGAACTTAAGCTTTAAAAAAAAAGAAACCTTTAAAGCACAGCAATGAGCACTGAGCAATTATTGTGTGCCAGGCTCTATATTCCTTCTCTGCCTCCTCTTGTTTAACTGTTACATGAACCCTATGAAGTAGGCTATTCTCATACTTTTCCAATGATGAACCTGAAGCTTAGGGAAGTTAATTATCTGAAATTACTTGACTAGTGTGTGGTGAAGCTGAGATTTTAACTTCTGTCTGATTCCAAAGCCATGCTCTTAGAAAGCAAATGACGAACATACATTTACATTATCTGTTCTAAGAAAAATTGTGTTCTTTAGTGTTAAAAATTATGAAAATCACTGAGAGTGTTTCTCCACAAATCTACTTCTTAATATTGCCTCACTTACCCTCCTTTTTAAAATATCTATTTATTTGGCTGTGCCAGGTCTTAGTTGCAGCACACAGGATCTTTAGTTGTGGCACACAGGATCTAGTTCCCTGACCAGGGATCAAACCCGGCCCCCATGCATTGGGAGCACAGAGTCTTAGCCACTGAACCACCAGGGAAGTCCCATCACTTAACCTCCTTTTTAAAAGAAAGGTCCAAAAAGAACAAAATATAGGGACACAGCTAAACATAAGCTTCTCTTACTGAATGGAAGGTTAAAATGTTCTAATTTTCCCTTTGTATCCCACAGCTGAAGAAAGCCCTTGATGAAAGCAACTTCAGAGAAGTGGAAGTATCCCGGACCAACCGGGAGCTGCAGCAGAAACTGACAGAGTTGGAAAAGGTACTGAACAGCAGCAAGGAGAAAATAAAGGATCAAAAGGCCCAAATTAAGTTCCACTTATCAGCTAAGGCGAATAATGCTCAGAACATAGAGAGGAGGAAGGTTGTATGAGAAACCCTGACTCTCCTCTCCTCCTTAGTATCTGATGAGGATCCAGGCAGGGAGTGGTGTCTGGGGAAGATGGTTTCAGAGCCCCACCACCACCATGTGTTCTCTGGGAATTACAGCTACACCTGGGAAGTGGGCAGATTGCCTGGGGGGAGGTGGGGGGAGACTCTTTGTCCTGCAGAGATACTGCTGCATCAGTGTTTGGTTTCTCATTAGCTGCCAGTGTCACATTCTGGCTCCCCAGCTGTCTCTTCCACAGTGATTGTACAAGACTTAGCTCTTTCGGGGTCAGGGGGCTGGATGGGAAGGAGAGCCCAGCAGGAACTGGTAACTGTGGATCTCATGTGGGATTCTTTCTGTCAGCCTATAGGCAAAAAGAGCAAGCCAGTTTTTCCACTGATCATCTTTCTATGTTATTTCCACATTTACATTCAGCAAATAGAAACAGAATTGAGGCGAAGGGAGCTAATTAAGGATCAGTATCAGAAAGAAAGCTATGAAAGGGTAGATTATTTCCACACACTGTTTACCATTCACACGAAATCCCAAACTTGGACAGGTTCACCAACCGTCTCCCTCTTTGTGCCCTACCAGTCACTGAGTATCCAGAAATGTGTATCTGAAACGACTAACCTACAGCAGGAAATGCAGCCATTGGCCAAGAGCCAGCATGATCTGTCAGCTCAGAATAAACAGCAAAAGCTGCAACTCGAGGCAGAGCAGAAGAGGAGGTGGGAGCTGGAGCATCGGTGCCAGGTAAAAGGGTTCCTAAGACTCACCTCAGAGATTACCAGCAAAGGCCATGTGCAAAACCCAGCATGAGGGCACCTGGCTTTTCTAGGCTCTATAGAAGAAGACAAACTTACAAGTCGTTCATCTTAGCTAAGTCCTTAGAATCATATGTAGGAATGAAGCCTGGAGCTTTGACTATGGCACCTCGTCTTCATGTTCAACTTAATAAAAATGATACTCATTTTTGAAGAACGGCTAAAGCTCACAGATGCAAAGTACTAGTTACTAAGTAAGACTTGTGAACTTCATAGTCTTTCAGGAACTTTACACCCCTTGGTTCTTCCCCGTAGCTCAGATACATCTGTTGCCGTTACAGGACTTTTATCTACTCCCAACCTAATGAAAAGCACATTTTATTACTAAAAAGGGATTTCAAGAGACCATCAAGCTCTTGCCTTCCAACAGAGATTGTCTGCTATGAAAAGTATTCTCCAGTTCTGGAAAGAGATGTTAATCATCTTTTCTCAGGAGAATCTGTAAATCAAAATCTATAATCATATACACAAATGTATACTGTAGGTTCAACTGAAAATAATAGTTTTTATCCTATAGTCTGGTAGCACCTGGAGTTAGAAAGTACCCCATCATACTTTCATAATTTGGTGGCTCATTTATTACAATATTGAAGCTTTTTCTTCCATATATAGTACATTGGGAGTTTGTCAAAAATCTCTGTATCACGTTTTCAGGAATTGGAAGAAACAGTTAGACACCTGAAGAAATGGAAAGAGGCAACAGAGGATAAACTGAAAGAAGCTAGTGTGGAATCAGAACAGGTAAGGCAGACCCACGGACATGAAGACTTAGACAAGCTTCCTCAGGCACGATGACCCTGAAACACAAGTCCGTGTAATATCCTTCAGTAACACAGTTGTCAGGAGTGCAAAAGGCAACAACCAATACCTTAGTATAGCCTCCGTTATAAAGAATAGTTTTAGATTAAGATTCTGTGTCTTGATGAGACATCATAGAATGCTAAAAGATTGACATTGACTAATATTAACTTGGTCGTCCAAGCCCCTGAAATTCCAGAAATCCCTGGAATTGGGATTGACATATCTACACTAATATGTATAAAATAGATAACCAATAAGAACGTGCTGTATAATAAATAAATAAAATTCGAAAACGAAGAGATTCTTAAGCTAAAGGTATCACAGTGACATTGCTGCCAGTTTATCCCCTTTATAGACTTTAAGTTACATGATAATATGACTGTCAGAATGGTATATTAAACGGAATATGGGGGGGCTTGGTGAAGACGGTGCACTAGGAGGATGCGGAATCCGCGTCTGCTCACAACGAGGGCACCTGGGGGACCTCGGACACCTAAGGGTTCGGGAGGAACCCCCAGAGAGCAGGTAGGACCTGGGGCGTGTGGGGGAGTGAAGGGGGAGGAGAGCTGCCGTCTCTTCTTCCTACAAATCCAGTGGTACTCATTTCAGGGCATATGAGGAAGAAGGGGAACTCTGTAAAATGATTTCAGTACTGTTAAAAGATAAATTGAGGAATAATAAAATTAAGAGTTTATTTGAACAAAAATCAATTTGAGTCAGGCAGTATGCAATCGATTGCAATAGAAAGGCACTCTGAGGAGTTGTATAAAATGAAAGACTGTTATAGGCAGAGGGGAGCAGGAACAAGGAAGTTATACTAGGCAAAAAAGTAGATTAGTTACTAGTAGCAGAGTTACTTCCTTTAAGGGATGGCAGGGGTCTGTCAGGCAGATTACTCACCTAATGCTGATCAGGCCATTTCTGATTGACTGGTTTAAGAGTTCTTTTCTGGGAGAGCCAAAACTGTAATTAAGTCTCAGTTAGGTGACATAAGGTTTAGCATAAGTGACTTCATTGTGGGCCTGTTGTCTTGTTTTCAATAGTAATCACTATGTTATTTTTCCACTAGACAAGTTTAGTAAAATTTCTACACATAAAGCAATATTCATAAGAAGTATAAACTACTATGTAAATAAGCTGCAAGGATATATTGTACAGCACAGGGCATATAGCCAGTATTTTATAATAACGAGTATAATCTATAAAAATTTTTAATCACTATGTCATACACCTAAATCTAATATAATAAATCAACTATACCTCTAGAGAAAATAAAGCAAGATTATAAAAATAGATGCAAGGATAGTCAATAACTGACAGGTGTACTTACATACACTCCATATAATTTATTTTCACTTCTCCATACATGAGGTCACAAGTGACAGAAAGAGACGAACTTAAGCTTTAAAAAAAAAAACCTTTAAAGCACAGCAATGAGCACTGAGCAATTATTGTGTGCCAGGCTCTATATTCCTTCTCTGCCTCCTCTTGTTTAACTGTTACATGAACCCTATGAAGTAGGCTATTCTCATACTTTTCCAATGATGAACCTGAAGCTTAGGGAAGTTAATTATCTGAAATTACTTGACTAGTGTGTGGTGAAGCTGAGATTTTAACTTCTGTCTGATTCCAAAGCCATGCTCTTAGAAAGCAAATGACGAACATACATTTACATTATCTGTTCTAAGGAATATTGTGTTCTTTAGTGTTAAAAATTATGAAAATCACTGAGAGTGTTTCTCCACAAATCTACTTCTTAATATTGCCTCACTTACCCTCCTTTTTAAAATATCTATTTATTTGGCTGTGCCAGGTCTTAGTTGCAGCACACAGGATCTTTAGTTGTGGCACACAGGATCTCGTTCCCTGACCAGGGATCAAACCCGGCCCCCATGCATTGGGAGCACAGAGTCTTAGCCACTGAACCACCAGGGAAGTCCCATCACTTAACCTCCTTTTTAAAAGAAAGGTCCAAAAAGAACAAAATATAGGGACACAGCTAAACATAAGCTTCTCTTACTGAATGGAAGGTTAAAATGTTCTAATTTTCCCTTTGTATCCCACAGCTGAAGAAAGCCCTTGATGAAAGCAACTTCAGAGAAGTGGAAGTATCCCGGACCAACCGGGAGCTGCAGCAGAAACTGACAGAGTTGGAAAAGGTACTGAACAGCAGCAAGGAGAAAATAAAGGATCAAAAGGCCCAAATTAAGTTCCACTTATCAGCTAAGGCGAATAATGCTCAGAACATAGAGAGGAGGAAGGTTGTATGAGAAACCCTGACTCTCCTCTCCTCCTTAGTATCTGATGAGGATCCAGGCAGGGAGTGGTGTCTGGGGAAGATGGTTTCAGAGCCCCACCACCACCATGTGTTCTCTGGGAATTACAGCTACACCTGGGAAGTGGGCAGATTGCCTGGGGGGAGGTGGGGGGAGACTCTTTGTCCTGCAGAGATACTGCTGCATCAGTGTTTGGTTTCTCATTAGCTGCCAGTGTCACATTCTGGCTCCCCAGCTGTCTCTTCCACAGTGATTGTACAAGACTTAGCTCTTTCGGGGTCAGGGGGCTGGATGGGAAGGAGAGCCCAGCAGGAACTGGTAACTGTGGATCTCATGTGGGATTCTTTCTGTCAGCCTATAGGCAAAAAGAGCAAGCCAGTTTTTCCACTGATCATCTTTCTATGTTATTTCCACATTTACATTCAGCAAATAGAAACAGAATTGAGGCGAAGGGAGCTAATTAAGGATCAGTATCAGAAAGAAAGCTATGAAAGGGTAGATTATTTCCACACACTGTTTACCATTCACACGAAATCCCAAACTTGGGCAGGTTCACCAACCGTCTCCCTCTTTGTGCCCTACCAGTCACTGAGTATCCAGAAATGTGTATCTGAAACGACTAACCTACAGCAGGAAATGCAGCCATTGGCCAAGAGCCAGCATGATCTGTCAGCTCAGAAGAAACAGCAAAAGCTGCAACTCGAGGCAGAGCAGAAGAGGAGGTGGGAGCTGGAGCATCGGTGCCAGGTAAAAGGGTTCCTAAGACTCACCTCAGAGATTACCAGCAAAGGCCATGTGCAAAACCCAGCATGAGGGCACCTGGCTTTTCTAGGCTCTATAGAAGAAGACAAACTTACAAGTCGTTCATCTTAGCTAAGTCCTTAGAATCATATGTAGGAATGAAGCCTGGAGCTTTGACTATGGCACCTCGTCTTCATGTTCAACTTAATAAAAATGATACTCATTTTTGAAGAACGGCTAAAGCTCACAGATGCAAAGTACTAGTTACTAAGTAAGACTTGTGAACTTCATAGTCTTTCAGGAACTTTACACCCCTTGGTTCTTCCCCGTAGCTCAGATACATCTGTTGCCGTTACAGGACTTTTATCTACTCCCAACCTAATGAAAAGCACATTTTATTACTAAAAAGGGATTTCAAGAGACCATCAAGCTCTTGCCTTCCAACAGAGATTGTCTGCTATGAAAAGTATTCTCCAGTTCTGGAAAGAGATGTTAATCATCTTTTCTCAGGAGAATCTGTAAATCAAAATCTATAATCATATACACAAATGTATACTGTAGGTTCAACTGAAAATAATAATTTTTATCCTATAGTCTGGTAGCACCTGGAGTTAGAAAGTACCCCATCATACTTTCATAATTTGGTGGCTCATTTATTACAATATTGAAGCTTTTTCTTCCATATATAGTACATTGGGAGTTTGTCAAAAATCTCTGTATCACGTTTTCAGGAATTGGAAGAAACAGTTAGACACCTGAAGAAATGGAAAGAGGCAACAGAGGATAAACTGAAAGAAGCTAGTGTGGAATCAGAACAGGTAAGGCAGACCCACGGACATGAAGACTTAGACAAGCTTCCTCAGGCACGATGACCCTGAAACACAAGTCCGTGTAATATCCTTCAGTAACACAGTTGTCAGGAGTGCAAAAGGCAACAACCAATACCTTAGTATAGCCTCCGTTATAAAGAATAGTTTTAGATTAAGATTCTGTGTCTTGATGAGACATCATAGAATGCTAAAAGATTGACATTGACTAATATTAACTTGGTCGTCCAAGCCCCTGAAATTCCAGAAATCCCTGGAATTGGGATTGACATATCTACACTAATATGTATAAAATAGATAACCAATAAGAACGTGCTGTATAATAAATAAATAAAATTCGAAAACGAAGAGATTCTTAAGCTAAAGGTATCACAGTGACATTGCTGCCAGTTTATCCCCTTTATAGACTTTAAGTTACATGATAATATGACTGTCAGAATGGTATATTAAACGGAATATGGGGGGGCTTGGTGAAGACGGTGCACTAGGAGGATGCGGAATCCGCATCTGCTCACAACGAGGGCACCTGGGGGACCTCGGACACCTAAGGGGACGGGAGGAACCCCCAGAGAGCAGGTAGGACCTGGGGCGTGTGGGGGAGTGAAGGGGGAGGAGAGCTGCCCTCTCTTCTTCCTACAAATCCAGTGGTACTCATTTCAGGGCATATGAGGAAGAAGGGGAACTCTGTAAAATGATTTCAGTACTGTTAAAAGATAAATTGAGGAATAATAAAATTAAGAGTTTATTTGAACAAAAATCAATTTGAGTCAGGCAGTATGCAATCGATTGCAATAGAAAGGCACTCTGAGGAGTTGTATAAAATGAAAGACTTTTATAGGCAGAGGGGAGCAGGAACAAGGAAGTTATACTAGGCAAAAAAGTAGATTAGTTACTAGTAGCAGAGTTACTTCCTTTAAGGGATGGCAGGGGTCTGTCAGGCAGATTACTCACCTAATGCTGATTAGGCCATTTCTGATTGACTGGTTTAAGAGTTCTTTTCTGGGAGAGCCAAAACTGTAATTAAGTCTCAGTTTGGTGACATAAGGTTTAGCATAAGTGACTTCATTGTGGGCCTGTTGTCTTGTTTTCAATAGTAATCACTATGTTATTTTTCCACTAGAGAAGTTTAGTAAAATTTCTAAACAAAAAGCAATATTCATAAGAAGTATAAACTACTATGTAAATAAGCTGCAAGGATATATTGTACAGCACAGGGCATATAGCCAGTATTTTATAATAACGAGTATAATCTATAAAAATTTTTAATCACTATGTCATACACCTAAATCTAATATAATATAATAAATCAACTATACCTCTAGAGAAAATAAAGCAAGATTATAAAAATAGATGCAAGGATAGTCAATAACTGACAGGTGTACTTACATACACTCCATATAATTTATTTTCACTTCTCCATACATGAGGTCACAAGTGACAGAAAGAGACGAACTTAAGCTTTAAAAAAAAAAAACCTTTAAAGCACAGCAATGAGCACTGAGCAATTATTGTGTGCCAGGCTCTATATTCCTTCTCTGCCTCCTCTTGTTTAACTGTTACATGAACCCTATGAAGTAGGCTATTCTCATACTTTTCCAATGATGAACCTGAAGCTTAGGGAAGTTAATTATCTGAAATTACTTGACTAGTGTGTGGTGAAGCTGAGATTTTAACTTCTGTCTGATTCCAAAACCATGCTCTTAGAAAGCAAATGACGAACATACATTTACATTATCTGTTCTAAGAAAAATTGTGTTCTTTAGTGTTAAAAATTATGAAAATCACTGAGAGTGTTTCTCCACAAATCTACTTCTTAATATTGCCTCACTTACCCTCCTTTTTAAAATATCTATTTATTTGGCTGTGCCAGGTCTTAGTTGCAGCACACAGGATCTTTAGTTGTGGCACACAGGATCTAGTTCCCTGACCAGGGATCAAACCCGGCCCCCATGCATTGGGAGCACAGAGTCTTAGCCACTGAACCACCAGGGAAGTCCCATCACTTAACCTCCTTTTTAAAAGAAAGGTCCAAAAAGAACAAAATATAGGGACACAGCTAAACATAAGCTTCTCTTACTGAATGGAAGGTTAAAATGTTCTAATTTTCCCTTTGTATCCCACAGCTGAAGAAAGCTCTTGATGAAAGCAACTTCAGAGAAGTGGAAGTATCCCGGACCAACCGGGAGCTGCAGCAGAAACTGACAGAGTTGGAAAAGGTACTGAACAGCAGCAAGGAGAAAATAAAGGATCAAAAGGCCCAAATTAAGTTCCACTTATCAGCTAAGGCGAATAATGCTCAGAACATAGAGAGGAGGAAGGTTGTATGAGAAACCCTGACTCTCCTCTCCTCCTTAGTATCTGATGAGGATCCAGGCAGGGAGTGGTGTCTGGGGAAGATGGTTTCAGAGCCCCACCACCACCATGTGTTCTCTGGGAATTACAGCTACACCTGGGAAGTGGGCAGATTGCCTGGGGGGAGGTGGGGGGAGACTCTTTGTCCTGCAGAGATACTGCTGCATCAGTGTTTGGTTTCTCATTAGCTGCCAGTGTCACATTCTGGCTCCCCAGCTGTCTCTTCCACAGTGATTGTACAAGACTTAGCTCTTTCGGGGTCAGGGGGCTGGATGGGAAGGAGAGCCCAGCAGGAACTGGTAACTGTGGATCTCATGTGGGATTCTTTCTGTCAGCCTATAGGCAAAAAGAGCAAGCCAGTTTTTCCACTGATCATCTTTCTATGTTATTTCCACATTTACATTCAGCAAATAGAAACAGAATTGAGGCGAAGGGAGCTAATTAAGGATCAGTATCAGAAAGAAAGCTATGAAAGGGTAGATTATTTCCACACACTGTTTACCATTCACACGAAATCCCAAACTTGGACAGGTTCACCAACCGTCTCCCTCTTTGTGCCCTACCAGTCACTGAGTATCCAGAAATGTGTATCTGAAACGACTAACCTACAGCAGGAAATGCAGCCATTGGCCAAGAGCCAGCATGATCTGTCAGCTCAGAATAAACAGCAAAAGCTGCAACTCGAGGCAGAGCAGAAGAGGAGGTGGGAGCTGGAGCATCGGTGCCAGGTAAAAGGGTTCCTAAGACTCACCTCAGAGATTACCAGCAAAGGCCATGTGCAAAACCCAGCATGAGGGCACCTGGCTTTTCTAGGCTCTATAGAAGAAGACAAACTTACAAGTCGTTCATCTTAGCTAAGTCCTTAGAATCATATGTAGGAATGAAGCCTGGAGCTTTGACTATGGCACCTCGTCTTCATGTTCAACTTAATAAAAATGATACTCATTTTTGAAGAACGGCTAAAGCTCACAGATGCAAAGTACTAGTTACTAAGTAAGACTTGTGAACTTCATAGTCTTTCAGGAACTTTACACCCCTTGGTTCTTCCCCGTAGCTCAGATACATCTGTTGCCGTTACAGGACTTTTATCTACTCCCAACCTAATGAAAAGCACATTTTATTACTAAAAAGGGATTTCAAGAGACCATCAAGCTCTTGCCTTCCAACAGAGATTGTCTGCTATGAAAAGTATTCTCCAGTTCTGGAAAGAGATGTTAATCATCTTTTCTCAGGAGAATCTGTAAATCAAAATCTATAATCATATACACAAATGTATACTGTAGGTTCAACTGAAAATAATAGTTTTTATCCTATAGTCTGGTAGCACCTGGAGTTAGAAAGTACCCCATCATACTTTCATAATTTGGTGGCTCATTTATTACAATATTGAAGCTTTTTCTTCCATATATAGTACATTGGGAGTTTTTCAAAAATCTCTGTATCACGTTTTCAGGAATTGGAAGAAACAGTTAGACACCTGAAGAAATGGAAAGAGGCAACAGAGGATAAACTGAAAGAAGCTAGTGTGGAATCAGAACAGGTAAGGCAGACCCACGGACATGAAGACTTAGACAAGCTTCCTCAGGCACGATGACCCTGAAACACAAGTCCGTGTAATATCCTTCAGTAACACAGTTGTCAGGAGTGCAAAAGGCAACAACCAATACCTTAGTATAGCCTCCGTTATAAAGAATAGTTTTAGATTAAGATTCTGTGTCTTGATGAGACATCATAGAATGCTAAAAGATTGACATTGACTAATATTAACTTGGTCGTCCAAGCCCCTGAAATTCCAGAAATCCCTGGAATTGGGATTGACATATCTACACTAATATGTATAAAATAGATAACCAATAAGAACGTGCTGTATAATAAATAAATAAAATTCGAAAACGAAGAGATTCTTAAGCTAAAGGTATCACAGTGACATTGCTGCCAGTTTATCCCCTTTATAGACTTTAAGTTACATGATAATATGACTGTCAGAATGGTATATTAAAAGGAATATGGGGGGGGCTTGGTGAAGACGGTGCACTAGGAGGATGCGGAATCCGCATCTGCTCACAACGAGGGCACCTGGGGGACCTCGGACACCTAAGGGGACGGGAGGAACCCCCAGAGACCAGGTAGGACCTGGGGCGTGTGGGGGAGTGAAGGGGGAGGAGAGCTGCCCTCTCTTCTTCCTACAAATCCAGTGGTACTCATTTCAGGGCATATGAGGAAGAAGGGGAACTCTGTAAAATGATTTCAGTACTGTTAAAAGATAAATTGAGGAATAATAAAATTAAGAGTTTATTTGAACAAAAATCAATTTGAGTCAGGCAGTATGCAATCGATTGCAATAGAAAGGCACTCTGAGGAGTTGTATAAAATGAAAGACTTTTATAGGCAGAGGGGAGCAGGAACAAGGAAGTTATACTAGGCAAAAAAGTAGATTAGTTACTAGTAGCAGAGTTACTTCCTTTAAGGGATGGCAGGGGTCTGTCAGGCAGATTACTCACCTAAGGCTGATCAGGCCATTTCTGATTGACTGGTTTAAGAGTTCTTTTCTGGGAGAGCCAAAACTGTAATTAAGTCTCAGTTTGGTGACATAAGGTTTAGCATAAGTGACTTCATTGTGGGCCTGTTGTCTTGTTTTCAATAGTAATCACTATGTTATTTTTCCACTAGAGAAGTTTAGTAAAATTTCTAAACAAAAAGCAATATTCATAAGAAGTATAAACTACTATGTAAATAAGCTGCAAGGATATATTGTACAGCACAGGGCATATAGCCAGTATTTTATAATAACGAGTATAATCTATAAAAATTTTTAATCACTATGTCATACACCTAAATCTAATCTAATATAATAAATCAACTATACCTCTAGAGAAAATAAAGCAAGATTATAAAAATAGATGCAAGGATAGTCAATAACTGACAGGTGTACTTACATACACTCCATATAATTTATTTTCACTTCTCCATACATGAGGTCACAAGTGACAGAAAGAGACGAACTTAAGCTTTAAAAAAAAAAAACTTTTAAAGCACAGCAATGAGCACTGAGCAATTATTGTGTGCCAGGCTCTATATTCCTTCTCTGCCTCCTCTTGTTTAACTGTTACATGAACCCTATGAAGTAGGCTATTCTCATACTTTTCCAATGATGAACCTGAAGCTTAGGGAAGTTAATTATCTGAAATTACTTGACTAGTGTGTGGTGAAGCTGAGATTTTAACTTCTGTCTGATTCCAAAGCCATGCTCATAGAAAGCAAATGACGAACATACATTTACATTATCTGTTCTAAGAAAAATTGTGTTCTTTAGTGTTAAAAATTATGAAAATCACTGAGAGTGTTTCTCCACAAATCTACTTCTTAATATTGCCTCACTTACCCTCCTTTTTAAAATATCTATTTATTTGGCTGTGCCAGGTCTTAGTTGCAGCACACAGGATCTTGAGTTGTGGCACACAGGATCTAGTTCCCTGACCAGGGATCAAACCCGGCCCCCATGCATTGGGAGCACAGAGTCTTAGCCACTGAACCACCAGGGAAGTCCCATCACTTAACCTCCTTTTTAAAAGAAAGGTCCAAAAAGAACAAAATATAGGGACACAGCTAAACATAAGCTTCTCTTACTGAATGGAAGGTTAAAATGTTCTAATTTTCCCTTTGTATCCCACAGCTGAAGAAAGCCCTTGATGAAAGCAACTTCAGAGAAGTGGAAGTATCCCGGACCAACCGGGAGCTGCAGCAGAAACTGACAGAGTTGGAAAAGGTACTGAACAGCAGCAAGGAGAAAATAAAGGATCAAAAGGCCCAAATTAAGTTCCACTTATCAGCTAAGGCAAATAATGCTCAGAACATAGAGAGGAGGAAGGTTGTATGAGAAACCCTGACTCTCCTCTCCTCCTTAGTATCTGATGAGGATCCAGGCAGGGAGTGGTGTCTGGGGAAGATGGTTTCAGAGCCCCACCACCACCATGTGTTCTCTGGGAATTACAGCTACACCTGGGAAGTGGGCAGATTGCCTGGGGGGAGGTGGGGGGAGACTCTTTGTCCCGCAGAGATACTGCTGCATCAGTGTTTGGTTTCTCATTAGCTGCCAGTGTCACATTCTGGCTCCCCAGCTGTCTCTTCCACAGTGATTGTACAAGACTTAGCTCTTTCGGGGTCAGGGGGCTGGATGGGAAGGAGAGCCCAGCAGGAACTGGTAACTGTGGATCTCATGTGGGATTCTTTCTGTCAGCCTATAGGCAAAAAGAGCAAGCCAGTTTTTCCACTGATCATCTTTCTATGTTATTTCCACATTTACATTCAGCAAATAGAAACAGAATTGAGGCGAAGGGAGCTAATTAAGGATCAGTATCAGAAAGAAAGCTATGAAAGGGTAGATTATTTCCACACACTGTTTACCATTCACACGAAATCCCAAACTTGGACAGGTTCACCAACCGTCTCCCTCTTTGTGCCCTACCAGTCACTGAGTATCCAGAAATGTGTATCTGAAACGACTAACCTACAGCAGGAAATGCAGCCATTGGCCAAGAGCCAGCATGATCTGTCAGCTCAGAAGAAACAGCAAAAGCTGCAACTCGAGGCAGAGCAGAAGAGGAGTTGGGAGCTGGAGCATTGGTGCCAGGTAAAAGGGTTCTTAAGATTCATCTCAGAGATTACCAGCAAAGGGCATGTGCAAAACCCGGCATGAGGGCACCTGGCTTTTCTAGGCTCTATAGAAGAAGACAAACTTACAAGTCGTTCATCTTAGCTAAGTCCTTAGAATCATATGTAGGAATGAAGCCTGGAGCTTTGACTATGGCACCTCGTCTTCATGTTCAACCTAATAAAAATGATACTCATTTTTAAACAACGGCTAAAGCTCACATATGCAAAGTACTAGTTACTAAGTAAGACTTGTGAACTTCATAGTCTTTCAGGAACTTTACACCCCTTGGTTCTTCCCCGTAGCTCAGATACATCTGTTGCCATTACAGGACTTTTATCTACTCCCAACCTAATGAAAAGCACATTTTATTAAGGAAAAGGGACTTCAAGAGACCGTCAAACTCTTGCCTTCCAACAGAGATTGTCTGCTATGAAAAGTATTCTCCAGTTCTGGAAAGAGATGTTAATCATCTCTCAGGAGAATCTGTAAATCAAAATCTATAATCATATACAAAAATGTATACTGTAGGTTCAACTGAAAATAATAGTTTTTATCCTATAGTCTGGTAGCACCTGGAGTTAGAAAGTACCCCATCATACTTTCATAATTTGGTGGCTCATTTATTACAATATTGAAGCTTTTTCTTCCATATATAGTACATTGGGAGTTTGTCAAAAATCTCTGTATCACGTTTTCAGGAATTGGAAGAAACAGTTAGACACCTGAAGAAATGTAAAGAGGCAACAGAGGATAAACTGAAAGAAGCTAGTGTGGAATCAGAACAGGTAAGGCAGACCCACGGACATGAAGACTTAGACAAGCTTCCTCAGGCACGATGACCCTGAAACACAAGTCCGTGTAATATCCTTCAGTAACACAGTTGTCAGGAGTGCAAAAGGCAACAACCAATACCTTAGTATAGCCTCCGTTATAAAGAATAGTTTTAGATTAAGATTCTGTGTCTTGATGAGACATCATAGAATGCTAAAAGATTGACTGACATTGACTAATATTAACTTGGTCGTCCAAGCCCCTGAAATTCCAGAAATCCCTGGAATTGGGATTGACATATCTACACTAATATGTATAAAATAGATAACCAATAAGAACGTGCTGTATAATAAATAAATAAAATTCGAAAACGAAGAGATTCTTAAGCTAAAGGTATCACAGTGACATTGCTGCCAGTTTATCCCCTTTATAGACTTTAAGTTACATGATAATATGGCTGTCAGAATGGTATATTAAACGGAATATGGGGGGGCTTGGTGAAGACGGTGCACTAGGAGGATGCGGAATCCGCGTCTGCTCACAACGAGGGCACCTGGGGGACCTCGGACACCTAAGGGGACGGGAGGAACCCCCAGAGACCAGGTAGGACCTGGGGCGTGGGGGGGAGTGAAGGGGGAGGAGAGCTGCCGTCTCTTCTTCCTACAAATCCAGTGGTACTCATTTCAGGGCATATGAGGAAGAAGGGGAACTCTGTAAAATGATTTCAGTACTGTTAAAAGATAAATTGAGGAATAATAAAATTAAGAGTTTATTTGAACAAAAATCAATTTGAGTCAGGCAGTATGCAATCGATTGCAATAGAAAGGCACTCTGAGGAGTTGTATAAAATGAAAGACTTTTATAGGCAGAGGGGAGCAGGAACAAGGAAGTTATACTAGGCAAAAAAGTAGATTAGTTACTAGTAGCAGAGTTACTTCCTTTAAGGGATGGCAGGGGTCTGTCAGGCAGATTACTCACCTAAGGCTGATCAGGCCATTTCTGATTGACTGGTTTAAGAGTTCTTTTCTGGGAGAGCCAAAACTGTAATTAAGTCTCAGTTTGGTGACATAAGGTTTAGCATAAGTGACTTCATTGTGGGCCTGTTGTCTTGTTTTCAATAGTAATCACTATGTTATTTTTCCACTAGAGAAGTTTAGTAAAATTTCTAAACAAAAAGCAATATTCATAAGAAGTATAAACTACTATGTAAATAAGCTGCAAGGATATATTGTACAGCACAGGGCATATAGGCAGTATTTTATAATAACGAGTATAATCTATAAAAATTTTTAATCACTATGTCATACACCTAAATCTAATATAATATAATAAATCAACTATACCTCTAGAGAAAATAAAGCAAGATTATAAAAATAGATGCAAGGATAGTCAATAACTGACAGGTGTACTTACATACACTCCATATAATTTATTTTCACTTCTCCATACATGAGGTCACAAGTGACAGAAAGAGACGAACTTAAGCTTTAAAAAAAAAAAAACCTTTAAAGCACAGCAATGAGCACTGAGCAATTATTGTGTGCCAGGCTCTATATTCCTTCTCTGCCTCCTCTTGTTTAACTGTTACATGAACCCTATGAAGTAGGCTATTCTCATACTTTTCCAATGATGAACCTGAAGCTTAGGGAAGTTAATTATCTGAAATTACTTGACTAGTGTGTGGTGAAGCTGAGATTTTAACTTCTGTCTGATTCCAAAGCCATGCTCTTAGAAAGCAAATGACGAACATACATTTACATTATCTGTTCTAAGAAAAATTGTGTTCTTTAGTGTTAAAAATTATGAAAATCACTGAGAGTGTTTCTCCACAAATCTACTTCTTAATATTGCCTCACTTACCCTCCTTTTTAAAATATCTATTTATTTGGCTGTGCCAGGTCTTAGTTGCAGCACACAGGATCTTTAGTTGTGGCACACAGGATCTAGTTCCCTGACCAGGGATCAAACCCGGCCCCCATGCATTGGGAGCACAGAGTCTTAGCCACTGAACCACCAGGGAAGTCCCATCACTTAACCTCCTTTTTAAAAGAAAGGTCCAAAAAGAACAAAATATAGGGACACAGCTAAACATAAGCTTCTCTTACTGAATGGAAGGTTAAAATGTTCTAATTTTCCCTTTGTATCCCACAGCTGAAGAAAGCCCTTGATGAAAGCAACTTCAGAGAAGTGGAAGTATCCCGGACCAACCAGGAGCTGCAGCAGAAACTGACAGAGTTGGAAAAGGTACTGAACAGCAGCAAGGAGAAAATAAAGGATCAAAAGGCCCAAATTAAGTTCCACTTATCAGCTAAGGCGAATAATGCTCAGAACATAGAGAGGAGGAAGGTTGTATGAGAAACCCTAACTCTCCTCTCCTCCTTAGTATCTGATGAGGACCCAGGCAGGCAGTGCTGTCTGGGGAAGATGGTTTCAGAGCCCCACCACCACCATGTGTTCTCTGGGAATTACAGCTACACCTGGGAAGTGGGCAGATTGCCTGGGGGGATGTGGGGGTGTGACTCTTTTTCCTGCAGAGATACTGCTGCATCAGTGTTTGGTTTCTCATTAGCTGCCAGTGTCATATTCTGGCTCCCCAGCTGTCTCTTCCACAGTGATTGTACAAGACTTTGCTCTTGCCTTCCAACAGAGATTGTCTGCTATGAAAAGTATTCTCCAGTTCTCGAAAGAGATGTTAATCATGTTTTCTCAGGAGAATCTGTATATCAAAATCCATAATCATATACACAAATGTATACTGTAGGTTCAACTGAAAATAATAGTTTTTATCCTATAGTCTGGTAGCACCTGGAGTTAGTACCCCATCATACTTTCATAATTTGATGGCTCATTTATTACAATATTGAAGCTTTTTCTTCCATATATAGTACATTGGGAGTTTGTCAAAAATCTCTGTATCACGTTTTCAGGAATTGGAAGAAACAGTTAGACACCTGAAGAAATGGAAAGAGGCAACAGAGGATAAACTGAAAGAAGCTAGTGTGGAATCAGAACAGGTAAGGCAGACCCACGGACATGAAGACTTAGACAAGCTTCCTCAGGCACGATGACCCTGAAACACAAGTCCGTGTAATATCCTTCAGTAACACAGTTGTCAGGAGTGCAAAAGGCAAGAACCAATACCTTAGTATAGCCTCCGTTATAAAGAATAGTTTTAGATTAAGATTCTGTGTCTTGATGAGACATCATAGAATGCTAAAAGATTGATTGACATTGACTAATATTAACTTGGTCGTCCAAGCCCCTGAAATTCCAGAAATCCCTGGACTTGGGATTGACATATCTACACTAATATGTATAAAATAGATAACCAATAAGAACGTGCTGTATAATAAATAAATAAAATTCAAAAACGAAGAGATTCTTAAGCTAAAGGTATCACAGTGACATTGCTGCCAGTTTATCCCCTTTATAGCCTTTAAGTTACATGGTAATATGACTGTCAGAATGGTATATTAAACGGAATATGGGGGGGCGGGGTGAAGACGGTGCACTAGGAGGACGCCGAATTCGCGTCTCCTCACAAAGAGGGCACCTGGGGGACCACGGACACCTAAGGGGACGGGAGGAACCCCCAGAGACCAGGTAGGACCTGGGGCATGGGGGGGAGTGAATGGGGAGGAGAGCTGCCGTCTCTTCTTCCTACAAATCCAGTGGTACTCATTTAAGGGCATATGAGGAAGAGGGGGGAACTCTATAAAATGATTTCAGTACTGTTAAAAGATAAATTGAGTTAAGATAAATTGAGATAAAATTAAGAGTTTATTTGAACAAAACTCAATTTGAGGCAGGCAGTATGCAATCAATTGCAATAGAAACGCGCTCTGAGGAATTGTATAAAATGAAAGACTTTTATAGGCAGAGGGGAGCAGGAACAAGGAAGTTATACTAGGCAAGAAAGTAGATTAGTTACCAGTAGCAGAGCTAATTCCTTTAAGGGATGGCAGGGGTCTGTCAGGCAGATTACTCACCTAATGCTGATCAGGCCATTCCTGATTGACTGGTTTAAGAGTCCTTTTCTTGGAGAGCCAAAACTGTAATTAAGTCTCAGTTTGGTGACATAAGGTTTAGCAAAAGTGACTTCATTGTGGGCCTGTTGTCTTGTTTTGAATAGTAATCACTATGTTATTTTTCCACTAGACAAGTTTATTAAAATTTCTACACATAAAGCAATATTCATAAGAAGTATAAACTACTATGTAAATAAGCTGCAAGGATATATTGTACAGCACAGGGAATATAGCCAGGATTTTATAATAAGTGATGTATAATCTATAAAAATTTTTAATCAGTATGTCCTACACCTAAATCTAATATAATATCATAAATCAACTATACCTCAAGAGAAAAAACAGCAAGATTATAAAAATACATGCAAGGATAGTCAGTAACTGACAGGTGTACTTACATACACTCCATATAATTTATTTTCACTTTTCCATACATGAGGTCACAAGTGACAGAAAGAGACAAGCTTAAGCTTTAAAAAAAAAAAAGAAAAAAAACCTTTAAAGCACAGCAATGAGCACTGAGCAATTATTGTGTGCCAGGCTCTATATTCCTTCTCTGCCTCCTCTTGTTTAACTGTTACGTGAATCCTATGAAGTAGGCTATTCTCATACTTTTCCAATGATGAACCTGAAGCTTAGGGAAATTAATTATCTGAAATTACTTGACTAGTGTGTGGTGAAGCTGAGATTGTAACTTCTGTCTGATTCCAAAGCCATGCTCTTAGAAAGCAAATGACGAACATACATTTACATTATCTGTTCTAAGGAATATTGTGTTCTTTAGTGTTAAAAATTATGAAAATCACTGAGAGTGTTTCTCCACAAATCTACTTCTTAATATTGCCTCACTTACCCTCCTTTTTAAAATATCTATTTATTTGGCTGTGCCAGGTCTTAGTTGCAGCACACAGGATCTTTAGTTGTGGCACACAGGATCTAGTTCCCTGACCAGGGATCAAACCCGGCCCCCATGCATTGGGAGCACAGAGTCTTAGCCACTGAACCACCAGGGAAGTCCCATCACTTAACCTCCTTTTTAAATGACAGGTCCAAAGAGAACAAAATATAAGGACACAGCTAAACATAAGCTTCTCTTACTGAATGGAAGGTTAAAATGTTCTAATTTTCCCTTTGTATCCCACAGCTGAGGAAAGCCCTTGATCAAAGCAACTTCAGAGAAGTGGAAGTATCCTGGACCAACCGGGAGCTGCGGCAGAAACTGACAGAGTTGGAAAAGGTACTGAACAGCAGCAAGGAGAAAATAAAGGATCAAAAGGCCCAAATTAAGTTCCACTTATCAGCTAAGGCGTATAATGTTCAGAACATAGAGAGGAGGAAGGTTGTATGAGAAACCCTGACTCTCCTCTCCTCCTTAGTATCTGATGAGGATCCAGGCAGGGAGTGGTGTCTGGGGAAGATGGTTTCAGAGCCCCACCACCACCATGTGTTCTCTGGGAATTACAGCTACACCTGAGAAGTGGGCAGATTGCCTGGGGGAAGGTGGGGGGAGACTCTTTGTCCCGCAGAGATACTGCTGCATCAGTGTTTGGTTTCTCATTAGCTGCCAATGTCACATTCTGGCTCCCCAGCTGTCTCTTCCACAGTGATTGTACAAGACTTAGCTCTTTCGGGGTCAGGGGGCTGGATGGGAAGGAGAGCCCAGCAGGAACTGGTAACTGTGGATCTCATGTGGGATTCTTTCTGTCAGCCTATAGGCAAAAAGAGCAAGCCAGTTTTTCCACTGATCATCTTTCTATGTTATTTCCACATTTACATTCAGCAAATAGAAACAGAATTGAGGCGAAGGGAGCTAATTAAGGATCAGTATCAGAAAGAAAGCTATGAAAGGGTAGATGATTTCCACACACTGTTTACCATTCACACGAAATCCCAAACTTGGGCAGGTTCACCAACCGTCTCCCTCTTTGTGCCCTACCAGTCACTGAGTATCCAGAAATGTGTATCTGAAACGACTAACCTACAGCAGGAAATGCAGCCATTGGCCAAGAGCCAGCATGATCTGTCAGCTCAGAATAAACAGCAAAAGCTGCAACTCGAGGCAGAGCAGAAGAGGAGGTGGGAGCTGGAGCATCGGTGCCAGGTAAAAGGGTTCCTAAGACTCACCTCAGAGATTACCAGCAAAGGCCATGTGCAAAACCCAGCATGAGGGCACCTGGCTTTTCTAGGCTCTATAGAAGAAGACAAACTTACAAGTCGTTCATCTTAGCTAAGTCCTTAGAATCATATGTAGGAATGAAGCCTGGAGCTTTGACTATGGCACCTCGTCTTCATGTTCAACTTAATAAAAATGATACTCATTTTTGAAGAACGGCTAAAGCTCACAGATGCAAAGTACTAGTTACTAAGTAAGACTTGTGAACTTCATAGTCTTTCAGGAACTTTACACCCCTTGGTTCTTCCCCGTAGCTCAGATACATCTGTTGCCGTTACAGGACTTTTATCTACTCCCAACCTAATGAAAAGCACATTTTATTACTAAAAAGGGATTTCAAGAGACCATCAAGCTCTTGCCTTCCAACAGAGATTGTCTGCTATGAAAAGTATTCTCCAGTTCTGGAAAGAGATGTTAATCATCTTTTCTCAGGAGAATCTGTAAATCAAAATCTATAATCATATACACAAATGTATACTGTAGGTTCAACTGAAAATAATAGTTTTTATCCTATTGTCTGGTAGCACTTGGAGTTAGAAAGTACCCCATCATACTTTCATAATTTGGTGGCTCATTTATTACAATATTGAAGCTTTTTCTTCCATATATAGTACATTGGGAGTTTGTCAAAAATCTCTGTATCACGTTTTCAGGAATTGGAAGAAACAGTTAGACACCTGAAGAAATGGAAAGAGGCAACAGAGGATAAACTGAAAGAAGCTAGTGTGGAATCAGAACAGGTAAGGCAGACCCACGGACATGAAGACTTAGACAAGCTTCCTCAGGCACGATGACCCTGAAACACAAGTCCGTGTAATATCCTTCAGTAACACAGTTGTCAGGAGTGCAAAAGGCAAGAACCAATACCTTAGTATAGCCTCCGTTATAAAGAATAGTTTTAGATTAAGATTCTGTGTCTTGATGAGACATCATAGAATGCTAAAAGATTGATTGACATTGACTAATATTAACTTGGTCGTCCAAGCCCCTGAAATTCCAGAAATCCCTGGAATTGGGATTGACATATCTACACTAATATGTATAAAATAGATAACCAATAAGAACGTGCTGTATAATAAATAAATAAAATTCGAAAACGAAGAGATTCTTAAGCTAAAGGTATCACAGTGACATTGCTGCCAGTTTATCCCCTTTATAGACTTTAAGTTACATGATAATATGACTGTCAGAATGGTATATTAAAAGGAATATGGGGGGGCTTGGTGAAGACGGTGCACTAGGAGGATGTGGAATCCTCGTCTGCTCACAACGAGGGCACCTGGGGGACCTCGGACACCTAAGGGGACGGGAGGAACCCCCAGAGACCAGGTAGGACCTGGGGCGTGTGGGGGAGTGAAGGGGGAGGAGAGCTGCCGTCTCTTCTTCCTACAAATCCAGTGGTACTCATTTCAGGGCATATGAGGAAGAAGGGGAACTCTGTAAAATGATTTCAGTACTGTTAAAAGATAAATTGAGGAATAATAAAATTAAGAGTTTATTTGAACAAAAATCAATTTGAGTCAGGCAGTATGCAATCGATTGCAATAGAAAGGCACTCTGAGGAGTTGTATAAAATGAAAGACTTTTATAGGCAGAGGGGAGCAGGAACAAGGAAGTTATACTAGGCAAAAAAGTAGATTAGTTACTAGTAGCAGAGTTACTTCCTTTAAGGGATGGCAGGGGTCTGTCAGGCAGATTACTCACCTAAGGCTGATCAGGCCATTTCTGATTGACTGGTTTAAGAGTTCTTTTCTGGGAGAGCCAAAACTGTAATTAAGTCTCAGTTTGGTGACATAAGGTTTAGCATAAGTGACTTCATTGTGGGCCTGTTGTCTTGTTTTCAATAGTAATCACTATGTTATTTTTCCACTAGAGAAGTTTAGTAAAATTTCTAAACAAAAAGCAATATTCATAAGAAGTATAAACTACTATGTAAATAAGCTGCAAGGATATATTGTACAGCACAGGGCATATAGCCAGTATTTTATAATAACGAGTATAATCTATAAAAATTTTTAATCACTATGTCATACACCTAAATCTAATATAATATAATAAATCAACTATACCTCTAGAGAAAATAAAGCAAGATTATAAAAATAGATGCAAGGATAGTCAATAACTGACAGGTGTACTTACATACACTCCATATAATTTATTTTCACTTCTCCATACATGAGGTCACAAGTGACAGAAAGAGACGAACTTAAGCTTTAAAAAAAAAAAAAACCTTTAAAGCACAGCAATGAGCACTGAGCAATTATTGTGTGCCAGGCTCTATATTCCTTCTCTGCCTCCTCTTGTTTAACTGTTACATGAACCCTATGAAGTAGGCTATTCTCATACTTTTCCAATGATGAACCTTTAGCTTAGGGAAGTCAATTATCTGAAATTACTTGACTAGTGTGTGGTGAAGCTGAGATTTTAACTTCTGTCTGATTCCAAAGCCATGCTCTTAGAAAGCAAATGACGAACATACATTTACATTATCTGTTCTAAGAAAAATTGTGTTCTTTAGTGTTAAAAATTATGAAAATCACTGAGAGTGTTTCTCCACAAATCTACTTCTTAATATTGCCTCACTTACCCTCCTTTTTAAAACATCTATTTATTTGGCTGTGCCAGGTTTAGTTGCAGCACACAGGATCTTTAGTTGTGGCACACAGGATCTCGTTCCCTGACCAGGGATCAAACCTGGCCCCCATGCATTGGGAGCACAGAGTCTTAGCCACTGGACCACCAGGGAAGTCCCATCACTTAACCTCCTTTTTAAATGACAGGTCCAAAGAGAACAAAATATAAGGACACAGCTAAACATAAGCTTCTCTTACTGAATGGAAGGTTAAAATGTTCTAATTTTCCCTTTGTATCCCACAGCTGAGGAAAGCCCTTGATGAAAGCAACTTCAGAGAAGTGGAAGTATCCCGGACCAACCGGGAGCTGCAGCAGAAACTGACAGAGTTGGAAAAGGTACTGAACAGCAGCAAGGAGAAAATAAAGGATCAAAAGGCCCAAATTAAGTTCCACTTATCAGCTAAGGCGTATAATGTTCAGAACATAGAGAGGAGGAAGGTTGTATGAGAAACCCTGACTCTCCTCTCCTCCTTAGTATCTGATGAGGATCCAGGCAGGGAGTGGTGTCTGGGGAAGATGGTTTCAGAGCCCCACCACCACCATGTGTTCTCTGGGAATTACAGCTACACCTGGGAAGTGGGCAGATTGCCTGGGGGAAGGTGGGGGGAGACTCTTTGTCCCGCAGAGATACTGCTGCATCAGTGTTTGGTTTCTCATTAGCTGCCAATGTCACATTCTGGCTCCCCAGCTGTCTCTTCCACAGTGATTGTACAAGACTTAGCTCTTTCGGGGTCAGGGGGCTGGATGGGAAGGAGAGCCCAGCAGGAACTGGTAACTGTGGATCTCATGTGGGATTCTTTCTGTCAGCCTATAGGCAAAAAGAGCAAGCCAGTTTTTCCACTGATCATCTTTCTATGTTATTTCCACATTTACATTCAGCAAATAGAAACAGAATTGAGGCAAAGGGAGCTAATTAAGGATCAGTATCAGAAAGAAAGCTATGAAAGGGTAGATGATTTCCACACACTGTTTACCATTCACATGAAATCCCAAACTTGGACAGGTTCACCAACCGTCTCCCTCTTTGTGCCCTACCAGTCACTGTGTATCCAGAAATGTGTATCTGAAACGACTAACCTACAGCAGGAAATGCAGCCATTGGCCAAGAGCCAACATGATCTGTCAGCTCAGAATAAACAGCAAAAGCTGCAACTCGAGGCAGAGCAGAAGAGGAGGTGGGAGCTGGAGCATTGGTGCCAGGTAAAAGGGTTCTTAAGATTCATCTCAGAGATTACCAGCAAAGGGCATGTGCAAAACCCGGCATGAGGGCACCTGGCTTTTCTAGGCTCTATAGAAGAAGACAAACTTACAAGTCGTTCATCTTAGCTAAGTCCTTAGAATCATATGTAGGAATGAAGCCTGGAGCTTTGACTATGGCACCTCGTCTTCATGTTCAACCTAATAAAAATGATACTCATTTTTAAACAACGGCTAAATCTCACATATGCAAAGTACTAGTTACTAAGTAAGACTTGTGAACTTCATAGTCTTTCAGGAACTTTACACCCCTTGGTTCTTCCCCGTAGCTCAGATACATCTGTTGCCATTACAGGACTTTTCTCTACTCCCAACCTAATGAAAAGCACATTTTATTAAGGAAAAGGGACTTCAAGAGACCGTCAAACTCTTGCCTTCCAACAGAGATTGTCTGCTATGAAAAGTATTCTCCAGTTCTGGAAAGAGATGTTAATCATCTCTCAGGAGAATCTGTAAATCAAAATCTATAATCATATACAAAAATGTATACTGTAGGTTCAACTGAAAATAATAGTTTTTATCCTATAGTCTGGTAGCACCTGGAGTTAGAAAGTACCCCATCATACTTTCATAATTTGGTGGCTCATTTATTACAATATTGAAGCTTTTTCTTCCATATATAGTACATTGGGAGTTTGTCAAAAATCTCTGTATCACGTTTTCAGGAATTGGAAGAAACAGTTAGACACCTGAAGAAATGTAAAGAGGCAACAGAGGATAAACTGAAAGAAGCTAGTGTGGAATCAGAACAGGTAAGGCAGACCCACGGACATGAAGACTTAGACAAGCTTCCTCAGGCACGATGACCCTGAAACACAAGTCCGTGTAATATCCTTCAGTAACACAGTTGTCAGGAGTGCAAAAGGCAAGAACCAATACCTTAGTATAGCCTCCGTTATAAAGAATAGTTTTAGATTAAGATTCTGTGTCTTGATGAGACATCATAGAATGCTAAAAGATTGACATTGACTAATATTAACTTGGTCGTCCAAGCCCCTGAAATTCCAGAAATCCCTGGAATTGGGATTGACATATCTACACTAATATGTATAAAATAGATAACCAATAAGAACGTGCTGTATAATAAATAAATAAAATTCGAAAACGAAGAGATTCTTAAGCTAAAGGTATCACAGTGACATTGCTGCCAGTTTATCCCCTTTATAGACTTTAAGTTACATGATAATATGGCTGTCAGAATGGTATATTAAACGGAATATGGGGGGGCTTGGTGAAGACGGTGCACTAGGAGGATGCGGAATCCGCGTCTGCTCACAACGAGGGCGCCTGGGGGACCTCGGACACCTAAGGGGACGGGAGGAACCCCCAGGGACCAGGTAGGACCTGGGGCGTGTGGGGGAGTGAAGGGGGAGGAGAGCTGCCGTCTCTTCTTCCTACAAATCCAGTGGTACTCATTTCAGGGCATATGAGGAAGAAGGGGAACTCTGTAAAATGATTTCAGTACTGTTAAAAGATAAATTGAGGAATAATAAAATTAAGAGTTTATTTGAACAAAAATCAATTTGAGTCAGGCAGTATGCAATCGATTGCAATAGAAAGGCACTCTGAGGAGTTGTATAAAATGAAAGACTTTTATAGGCAGAGGGGAGCAGGAACAAGGAAGTTATACTAGGCAAAAAAGTAGATTAGTTACTAGTAGCAGAGTTACTTCCTTTAAGGGATGGCAGGGGTCTGTCAGGCAGATTACTCACCTAAGGCTGATCAGGCCATTTCTGATTGACTGGTTTAAGAGTTCTTTTCTGGGAGAGCCAAAACTGTAATTAAGTCTCAGTTTGGTGACATAAGGTTTAGCATAAGTGACTTCATTGTGGGCCTGTTGTCTTGTTTTCAATAGTAATCACTATGTTATTTTTCCACTAGAGAAGTTTAGTAAAATTTCTAAACAAAAAGCAATATTCATAAGAAGTATAAACTACTATGTAAATAAGCTGCAAGGATATATTGTACAGCACAGGGCATATAGCCAGTATTTTATAATAACGAGTATAATCTATAAAAATTTTTAATCACTATGTCATACACCTAAATCTAATATAATATAATAAATCAACTATACCTCTAGAGAAAATAAAGCAAGATTATAAAAATAGATGCAAGGATAGTCAATAACTGACAGGTGTACTTACATACACTCCATATAATTTATTTTCACTTCTCCATACATGAGGTCACAAGTGACAGAAAGAGACGAACTTAAGCTTTAAAAAAAAAAAAACCTTTAAAGCACAGCAATGAGCACTGAGCAATTATTGTGTGCCAGGCTCTATATTCCTTCTCTGCCTCCTCTTGTTTAACTGTTACATGAACCCTATGAAGTAGGCTATTCTCATACTTTTCCAATGATGAACCTGAAGCTTAGGGAAGTTAATTATCTGAAATTACTTGACTAGTGTGTGGTGAAGCTGAGATTTTAACTTCTGTCTGATTCCAAAGCCATGCTCTTAGAAAGCAAATGACGAACATACATTTACATTATCTGTTCTAAGAAAAATTGTGTTCTTTAGTGTTAAAAATTATGAAAATCACTGAGAGTGTTTCTCCACAAATCTACTTCTTAATATTGCCTCACTTACCCTCCTTTTTAAAATATCTATTTATTTGGCTGTGCCAGGTCTTAGTTGCAGCACACAGGATCTTTAGTTGTGGCACACAGGATCTAGTTCCCTGACCAGGGATCAAACCCGGCCCCCATGCATTGGGAGCACAGAGTCTTAGCCACTGAACCACCAGGGAAGTCCCATCACTTAACCTCCTTTTTAAAAGAAAGGTCCAAAAAGAACAAAATATAGGGACACAGCTAAACATAAGCTTCTCTTACTGAATGGAAGGTTAAAATGTTCTAATTTTCCCTTTGTATCCCACAGCTGAAGAAAGCCCTTGATGAAAGCAACTTCAGAGAAGTGGAAGTATCCCGGACCAACCAGGAGCTGCAGCAGAAACTGACAGAGTTGGAAAAGGTACTGAACAGCAGCAAGGAGAAAATAAAGGATCAAAAGGCCCAAATTAAGTTCCACTTATCAGCTAAGGCGAATAATGCTCAGAACATAGAGAGGAGGAAGGTTGTATGAGAAACCCTAACTCTCCTCTCCTCCTTAGTATCTGATGAGGACCCAGGCAGGCAGTGCTGTCTGGGGAAGATGGTTTCAGAGCCCCACCACCACCATGTGTTCTCTGGGAATTACAGCTACACCTGGGAAGTGGGCAGATTGCCTGGGGGGATGTGGGGGTGTGACTCTTTTTCCTGCAGAGATACTGCTGCATCAGTGTTTGGTTTCTCATTAGCTGCCAGTGTCATATTCTGGCTCCCCAGCTGTCTCTTCCACAGTGATTGTACAAGACTTTGCTCTTGCCTTCCAACAGAGATTGTCTGCTATGAAAAGTATTCTCCAGTTCTCGAAAGAGATGTTAATCATGTTTTCTCAGGAGAATCTGTATATCAAAATCCATAATCATATACACAAATGTATACTGTAGGTTCAACTGAAAATAATAGTTTTTATCCTATAGTCTGGTAGCACCTGGAGTTAGTACCCCATCATACTTTCATAATTTGGTGGCTCATTTATTACAATATTGAAGCTTTTTCTTCCATATATAGTACATTGGGAGTTTGTCAAAAATCTCTGTATCACGTTTTCAGGAATTGGAAGAAACAGTTAGACACCTGAAGAAATGGAAAGAGGCAACAGAGGATAAACTGAAAGAAGCTAGTGTGGAATCAGAACAGGTAAGGCAGACCCACGGACATGAAGACTTAGACAAGCTTCCTCAGGCACGATGACCCTGAAACACAAGTCCGTGTAATATCCTTCAGTAACACAGTTGTCAGGAGTGCAAAAGGCAACAACCAATACCTTAGTATAGCCTCCGTTATAAAGAATAGTTTTAGATTAAGATTCTGTGTCTTGATGAGACATCATAGAATGCTAAAAGATTGATTGACATTGACTAATATTAACTTGGTCGTCCAAGCCCCTGAAATTCCAGAAATCCCTGGAATTGGGATTGACATATCTACACTAATATGTATAAAATAGATAACCAATAAGAACGTGCTGTATAATAAATAAATAAAATTCAAAAACGAAGAGATTCTTAAGCTAAAGGTATCACAGTGACATTGCTGCCAGTTTATCCCCTTTATAGCCTTTAAGTTACATGGTAATATGACTGTCAGAATGGTATATTAAAAGGAATATGGGGGGGCTTGGTGAAGACGGTGCACTAGGAGGATGCGGAATCCGCATCTGCTCACAACGAGGGCACCTGGGGGACCTCGGACACCTAAGGGGACGGGAGGAACCCCCAGAGACCAGGTAGGACCTGGGGCATGGGGGGGAGTGAATGGGGAGGAGAGCTGCCGTCTCTTCTTCCTACAAATCCAGTGGTACTCATTTCAGGGCATATGAGGAAGAAGGGGAACTCTATAAAATGATTTCAGTACTGTTAAAAGATAAATTGAGTTAAGATAAATTGAGATAAAATTAAGAGTTTATTTGAACAAAACTCAATTTGAGGCAGGCAGTATGCAATCAATTGCAATAGAAACGCGCTCTGAGGAGTTGTATAAAATGAAAGACTTTTATAGGCAGAGGGGAGCAGGAACAAGGAAGTTATACTAGGCAAGAAAGTAGATTAGTTACCAGTAGCAGAGCTAATTCCTTTAAGGGATGGCAGGGGTCTGTCAGGCAGATTACTCACCTAATGCTGATCAGGCCATTCCTGATTGACTGGTTTAAGAGTCCTTTTCTTGGAGAGCCAAAACTGTAATTAAGTCTCAGTTTGGTGACATAAGGTTTAGCAAAAGTGACTTCATTGTGGGCCTGTTGTCTTGTTTTGAATAGTAATCACTATGTTATTTTTCCACTAGACAAGTTTATTAAAATTTCTACACATAAAGCAATATTCATAAGAAGTATAAACTACTATGTAAATAAGCTGCAAGGATATATTGTACAGCACAGGGAATATAGCCAGGATTTTATAATAAGTGATGTATAATCTATAAAAATTTTTAATCAGTATGTCCTACACCTAAATCTAATATAATATCATAAATCAACTATACCTCAAGAGAAAAAACAGCAAGATTATAAAAATACATGCAAGGATAGTCAGTAACTGACAGGTGTACTTACATACACTCCATATAATTTATTTTCACTTTTCCATACATGAGGTCACAAGTGACAGAAAGAGACAAGCTTAAGCTTTAAAAAAAAAAAAAGAAAAAAAACCTTTAAAGCACAGCAATGAGCACTGAGCAATTATTGTGTGCCAGGCTCTATATTCCTTCTCTGCCTCCTCTTGTTTAACTGTTACATGAATCCTATGAAGTAGGCTATTCTCATACTTTTCCAATGATGAACCTGAAGCTTAGGGAAGTTAATTATCTGAAATTACTTGACTAGTGTGTGGTGAAGCTGAGATTTTAACTTCTGTCTGATTCCAAAGCCATGCTCTTAGAAAGCAAATGACGAACATACATTTACATTATCTGTTCTAAGGAATATTGTGTTCTTTAGTGTTAAAAATTATGAAAATCACTGAGAGTGTTTCTCCACAAATCTACTTCTTAATATTGCCTCACTTACCCTCCTTTTTAAAATATCTATTTATTTGGCTGTGCCAGGTCTTAGTTGCAGCACACAGGATCTTTAGTTGTGGCACACAGGATCTAGTTCCCTGACCAGGGATCAAACCCGGCCCCCATGCATTGGGAGCACAGAGTCTTAGCCACTGAACCACCAGGGAAGTCCCATCACTTAACCTCCTTTTTAAAAGAAAGGTCCAAAAAGAACAAAATATAGGGACACAGCTAAACATAAGCTTCTCTTACTGAATGGAAGGTTAAAATGTTCTAATTTTCCCTTTGTATCCCACAGCTGAAAAAAGCCCTTGATGAAAGCAACTTCAGAGAAGTGGAAGTATCCCGGACCAACCAGGAGCTGCAGCAGAAACTGACAGAGTTGGAAAAGGTACTGAACAGCAGCAAGGAGAAAATAAAGGATCAAAAGGCCCAAATTAAGTTCCACTTATCAGCTAAGGCGAATAATGCTCAGAACATAGAGAGGAGGAAGGTTGTATGAGAAACCCTGACTCTCCTCTCCTCCTTAGTATCTGATGAGGATCCAGGCAGGGAGTGGTGTCTGGGGAAGATGGTTTCAGAGCCCCACCACCACCATGTGTTCTCTGGGAATTACAGCTACACCTGGGAAGTGGGCAGATTGCCTGGGGGGAGGTGGGGGGAGACTCTTTGTCCTGCAGAGATACTGCTGCATCAGTGTTTGGTTTCTCATTAGCTGCCAGTGTCACATTCTGGCTCCCCAGCTGTCTCTTCCACAGTGATTGTACAAGACTTAGCTCTTTCGGGGTCAGGGGGCTGGATGGGAAGGAGAGCCCAGCAGGAACTGGTAACTGTGGATCTCATGTGGGATTCTTTCTGTCAGCCTATAGGCAAAAAGAGCAAGCCAGTTTTTCCACTGATCATCTTTCTATGTTATTTCCACATTTACATTCAGCAAATAGAAACAGAATTGAGGCGAAGGGAGCTAATTAAGGATCAGTATCAGAAAGAAAGCTATGAAAGGGTAGATTATTTCCACACACTGTTTACCATTCACACGAAATCCCAAACTTGGACAGGTTCACCAACCGTCTCCCTCTTTGTGCCCTACCAGTCACTGAGTATCCAGAAATGTGTATCTGAAACGACTAACCTACAGCAGGAAATGCAGCCATTGGCCAAGAGCCAGCATGATCTGTCAGCTCAGAATAAACAGCAAAAGCTGCAACTCGAGGCAGAGCAGAAGAGGAGGTGGGAGCTGGAGCATCGGTGCCAGGTAAAAGGGTTCCTAAGACTCACCTCAGAGATTACCAGCAAAGGCCATGTGCAAAACCCAGCATGAGGGCACCTGGCTTTTCTAGGCTCTATAGAAGAAGACAAACTTACAAGTCGTTCATCTTAGCTAAGTCCTTAGAATCATATGTAGGAATGAAGCCTGGAGCTTTGACTATGGCACCTCGTCTTCATGTTCAACTTAATAAAAATGATACTCATTTTTGAAGAACGGCTAAAGCTCACAGATGCAAAGTACTAGTTACTAAGTAAGACTTGTGAACTTCATAGTCTTTCAGGAACTTTACACCCCTTGGTTCTTCCCCGTAGCTCAGATACATCTGTTGCCGTTACAGGACTTTTATCTACTCCCAACCTAATGAAAAGCACATTTTATTACTAAAAAGGGATTTCAAGAGACCATCAAGCTCTTGCCTTCCAACAGAGATTGTCTGCTATGAAAAGTATTCTCCAGTTCTGGAAAGAGATGTTAATCATCTTTTCTCAGGAGAATCTGTAAATCAAAATCTATAATCATATACACAAATGTATACTGTAGGTTCAACTGAAAATAATAGTTTTTATCCTATTGTCTGGTAGCACTTGGAGTTAGAAAGTACCCCATCATACTTTCATAATTTGGTGGCTCATTTATTACAATATTGAAGCTTTTTCTTCCATATATAGTACATTGGGAGTTTGTCAAAAATCTCTGTATCACGTTTTCAGGAATTGGAAGAAACAGTTAGACACCTGAAGAAATGGAAAGAGGCAACAGAGGATAAACTGAAAGAAGCTAGTGTGGAATCAGAACAGGTAAGGCAGACCCACGGACATGAAGACTTAGACAAGCTTCCTCAGGCACGATGACCCTGAAACACAAGTCCGTGTAATATCCTTCAGTAACACAGTTGTCAGGAGTGCAAAAGGCAAGAACCAATACCTTAGTATAGCCTCCGTTATTAAGAATAGTTTTAGATTAAGATTCTGTGTCTTGATGAGACATCATAGAATGCTAAAAGATTGATTGACATTGACTAATATTAACTTGGTCGTCCAAGCCCCTGAAATTCCAGAAATCCCTGGAATTGGGTTTGACATATCTACACTAATATGTATAAAATAGATAACCAATAAGAACGTGCTGTATAATAAATAAATAAAATTCGAAAACGAAGAGATTCTTAAGCTAAAGGTATCACAGTGACATTGCTGCCAGTTTATCCCCTTTATAGAGTTTAAGTTACATGATAATATGGCTGTCAGAATGGTATATTAAAAGGAATATGGGGGGGCTTGGTGAAGACGGTGCACTAGGAGGATGTGGAATCCTCGTCTGCTCACAACGAGGGCACCTGGGGGACCTCGGACACCTAAGGGGACGGGAGGAACCCCCAGAGACCAGGTAGGACCTGGGGCGTGTGGGGGAGTGAAGGGGGAGGAGAGCTGCCGTCTCTTCTTCCTACAAATCCAGTGGTACTCATTTCAGGGCATATGAGGAAGAAGGGGAACTCTGTAAAATGATTTCAGTACTGTTAAAAGATAAATTGAGGAATAATAAAATTAAGAGTTTATTTGAACAAAAATCAATTTGAGTCAGGCAGTATGCAATCGATTGCAATAGAAAGGCACTCTGAGGAGTTGTATAAAATGAAAGACTTTTATAGGCAGAGGGGAGCAGGAACAAGGAAGTTATACTAGGCAAAAAAGTAGATTAGTTACTAGTAGCAGAGTTACTTCCTTTAAGGGATGGCAGGGGTCTGTCAGGCAGATTACTCACCTAAGGCTGATCAGGCCATTTCTGATTGACTGGTTTAAGAGTTCTTTTCTGGGAGAGCCAAAACTGTAATTAAGTCTCAGTTTGGTGACATAAGGTTTAGCATAAGTGACTTCATTGTGGGCCTGTTATCTTGTTTTCAATAGTAATCACTATGTTATTTTTCCACTAGAGAAGTTTAGTAAAATTTCTAAACAAAAAGCAATATTCATAAGAAGTATAAACTACTATGTAAATAAGCTGCAAGGATATATTGTACAGCACAGGGCATATAGCCAGTATTTTATAATAACGAGTATAATCTATAAAAATTTTTAATCACTATGTCATACACCTAAATCTAATATAATATAATAAATCAACTATACCCCTAGAGAAAATAAAGCAAGATTATAAAAATAGATGCAAGGATAGTCAATAACTGACAGGTGTACTTACATACACTCCATATAATTTATTTTCACTTCTCCATACATGAGGTCACAAGTGACAGAAAGAGACGAACTTAAGCTTTAAAAAAAAAAAAAACCTTTAAAGCACAGCAATGAGCACTGAGCAATTATTGTGTGCCAGGCTCTATATTCCTTCTCTGCCTCCTCTTGTTTAACTGTTACATGAACCCTATGAAGTAGGCTATTCTCATACTTTTCCAATGATGAACCTTTAGCTTAGGGAAGTCAATTATCTGAAATTACTTGACTAGTGTGTGGTGAAGCTGAGATTTTAACTTCTGTCTGATTCCAAAGCCATGCTCTTAGAAAGCAAATGACGAACATACATTTACATTATCTGTTCTAAGAAAAATTGTGTTCTTTAGTGTTAAAAATTATGAAAATCACTGAGAGTGTTTCTCCACAAATCTACTTCTTAATATTGCCTCACTTACCCTCCTTTTTAAAACATCTATTTATTTGGCTGTGCCAGGTTTAGTTGCAGCACACAGGATCTTTAGTTGTGGCACACAGGATCTCGTTCCCTGACAAGGGATCAAACCTGGCCCCCATGCATTGGGAGCACAGAGTCTTAGCCACTGGACCACCAGGGAAGTCCCATCACTTAACCTCCTTTTTAAATGACAGGTCCAAAGAGAAAAAAATATAAGGACACAGCTAAACATAAGCTTCTCTTACTGAATGGAAGGTTAAAATGTTCTAATTTTCCCTTTGTATCCCACAGCTGAAGAAAGCCCTTGATGAAAGCAACTTCAGAGAAGTGGAAGTATCCTGGACCAACTGGGAGCTGCGGCAGAAACTGACAGAGTTGGAAAAGGTACTGAACAGCAGCAAGGAGAAAATAAAGGATCAAAAGGCCCAAATTAAGTTCCACTTATCAGCTAAGGCGTATAATGTTCAGAACATAGAGAGGAGGAAGGTTGTATGAGAAACCCTGACTCTCCTCTCCTCCTTAGTATCTGATGAGGATCCAGGCAGGGAGTGGTGTCTGGGGAAGATGGTTTCAGAGCCCCACCACCACCATGTGTTCTCTGGGAATTACAGCTACACCTGAGAAGTGGGCAGATTGCCTGGGGGGAGGTGGGGGGAGACTCTTTGTCCCGCAGAGATACTGCTGCATCAGTGTTTGGTTTCTCATTAGCTGCCAATGTCACATTCTGGCTCCCCAGCTGTCTCTTCCACAGTGATTGTACAAGACTTAGCTCTTTCGGGGTCAGGGGGCTGGATGGGAAGGAGAGCCCAGCAGGAACTGGTAACTGTGGATCTCATGTGGGATTCTTTCTGTCAGCCTATAGGCAAAAAGAGCAAGCCAGTTTTTCCACTGATCATCTTTCTATGTTATTTCCACATTTACATTCAGCAAATAGAAACAGAATTGAGGCGAAGGGAGCTAATTAAGGATCAGTATCAGAAAGAAAGCTATGAAAGGGTAGATGATTTCCACACACTGTTTACCATTCACATGAAATCCCAAACTTGGACAGGTTCACCAACCGTCTCCCTCTTTGTGCCCTACCAGTCACTGTGTATCCAGAAATGTGTATCTGAAATTACTAACCTACAGCAGGAGGTACAGCTGTTGGCCAAGAGCCAACATGATCTGTCAGCTCAGAAGAAACAGCAAAAGCTGCAACTCGAGGCAGAGCAGAAGAGGAGATGGGAGCTGGAGCATTGGTGCCAGGTAAAAGGGTTCTTAAGATTCATCTCAGAGATTACCAGCAAAGGGCATGTGCAAAACCCGGCATGAGGGCACCTGGCTTTTCTAGGCTCTATAGAAGAAGACAAACTTACAAGTCGTTCATCTTAGCTAAGTCCTTAGAATCATATGTAGGAATGAAGCCTGGAGCTTTGACTATGGCACCTCGTCTTCATGTTCAACCTAATAAAAATGATACTCATTTTTAAACAACGGCTAAAGCTCACATATGCAAAGTACTAGTTACTAAGTAAGACTTGTGAACTTCATAGTCTTTCAGGAACTTTACACCCCTTGGTTCTTCCCCGTAGCTCAGATACATCTGTTGCCATTACAGGACTTTTCTCTACTCCCAACCTAATGAAAAGCACATTTTATTAAGGAAAAGGGACTTCAAGAGACCGTCAAACTCTTGCCTTCCAACAGAGATTGTCTGCTATGAAAAGTATTCTCCAGTTCTGGAAAGAGATGTTAATCATCTCTCAGGAGAATCTGTAAATCAAAATCTATAATCATATACAAAAATGTATACTGTAGGTTCAACTGAAAATAATAGTTTTTATCCTATAGTCTGGTAGCACCTGGAGTTAGAAAGTACCCCATCATACTTTCATAATTTGGTGGCTCATTTATTACAATATTGAAGCTTTTTCTTCCATATATAGTACATTGGGAGTTTGTCAAAAATCTCTGTATCACGTTTTCAGGAATTGGAAGAAACAGTTAGACACCTGAAGAAATGTAAAGAGGCAACAGAGGATAAACTGAAAGAAGCTAGTGTGGAATCAGAACAGGTAAGGCAGACCCACGGACATGAAGACTTAGACAAGCTTCCTCAGGCACGATGACCCTGAAACACAAGTCCGTGTAATATCCTTCAGTAACACAGTTGTCAGGAGTGCAAAAGGCAAGAACCAATACCTTAGTATAGCCTCCGTTATAAAGAATAGTTTTAGATTAAGATTCTGTGTCTTGATGAGACATCATAGAATGCTAAAAGATTGACATTGACTAATATTAACTTGGTCGTCCAAGCCCCTGAAATTCCAGAAATCCCTGGAATTGGGATTGACATATCTACACTAATATGTATAAAATAGATAACCAATAAGAACGTGCTGTATAATAAATAAATAAAATTCGAAAACGAAGAGATTCTTAAGCTAAAGGTATCACAGTGACATTGCTGCCAGTTTATCCCCTTTATAGACTTTAAGTTACATGATAATATGGCTGTCAGAATGGTATATTAAACGGAATATGGGGGGGCTTGGTGAAGACGGTGCACTAGGAGGATGCGGAATCCGCGTCTGCTCACAACGAGGGCGCCTGGGGGACCTCGGACACCTAAGGGGACGGGAGGAACCCCCAGAGACCAGGTAGGACCTGGGGCGTGTGGGGGAGTGAAGGGGGAGGAGAGCTGCCGTCTCTTCTTCCTACAAATCCAGTGGTACTCATTTCAGGGCATATGAGGAAGAAGGGGAACTCTGTAAAATGATTTCAGTACTGTTAAAAGATAAATTGAGGAATAATAAAATTAAGAGTTTATTTGAACAAAAATCAATTTGAGTCAGGCAGTATGCAATCGATTGCAATAGAAAGGCACTCTGAGGAGTTGTATAAAATGAAAGACTTTTATAGGCAGAGGGGAGCAGGAACAAGGAAGTTATACTAGGCAAAAAAGTAGATTAGTTACTAGTAGCAGAGTTACTTCCTTTAAGGGATGGCAGGGGTCTGTCAGGCAGATTACTCACCTAAGGCTGATCAGGCCATTTCTGATTGACTGGTTTAAGAGTTCTTTTCTGGGAGAGCCAAAACTGTAATTAAGTCTCAGTTTGGTGACATAAGGTTTAGCATAAGTGACTTCATTGTGGGCCTGTTGTCTTGTTTTCAATAGTAATCACTATGTTATTTTTCCACTAGAGAAGTTTAGTAAAATTTCTAAACAAAAAGCAATATTCATAAGAAGTATAAACTACTATGTAAATAAGCTGCAAGGATATATTGTACAGCACAGGTCATATAGCCAGTATTTTATAATAACGAGTATAATCTATAAAAATTTTTAATCACTATGTCATACACCTAAATCTAATATAATATAATAAATCAACTATACCTCTAGAGAAAATAAAGCAAGATTATAAAAATAGATGCAAGGATAGTCAATAACTGACAGGTGTACTTACATACACTCCATATAATTTATTTTCACTTCTCCATACATGAGGTCACAAGTGACAGAAAGAGACGAACTTAAGCTTTAAAAAAAAAAAAACCTTTAAAGCACAGCAATGAGCACTGAGCAATTATTGTGTGCCAGGCTCTATATTCCTTCTCTGCCTCCTCTTGTTTAACTGTTACATGAACCCTATGAAGTAGGCTATTCTCATACTTTTCCAATGATGAACCTGAAGCTTAGGGAAGTTAATTATCTGAAATTACTTGACTAGTGTGTGGTGAAGCTGAGATTTTAACTTCTGTCTGATTCCAAAGCCATGCTCTTAGAAAGCAAATGACGAACATACATTTACATTATCTGTTCTAAGAAAAATTGTGTTCTTTAGTGTTAAAAATTATGAAAATCACTGAGAGTGTTTCTCCACAAATCTACTTCTTAATATTGCCTCACTTACCCTCCTTTTTAAAATATCTATTTATTTGGCTGTGCCAGGTCTTAGTTGCAGCACACAGGATCTTGAGTTGTGGCACACAGGATCTAGTTCCCTGACCAGGGATCAAACCCGGCCCCCATGCATTGGGAGCACAGAGTCTTAGCCACTGAACCACCAGGGAAGTCCCATCACTTAACCTCCTTTTTAAAAGAAAGGTCCAAAAAGAACAAAATATAGGGACACAGCTAAACATAAGCTTCTCTTACTGAATGGAAGGTTAAAATGTTCTAATTTTCCCTTTGTATCCCACAGCTGAAGAAAGCCCTTGATGAAAGCAACTTCAGAGAAGTGGAAGTATCCCGGACCAACCAGGAGCTGCAGCAGAAACTGACAGAGTTGGAAAAGGTACTGAACAGCAGCAAGGAGAAAATAAAGGATCAAAAGGCCCAAATTAAGTTCCACTTATCAGCTAAGGCGAATAATGCTCAGAACATAGAGAGGAGGAAGGTTGTATGAGAAACCCTAACTCTCCTCTCCTCCTTAGTATCTGATGAGGACCCAGGCAGGCAGTGCTGTCTGGGGAAGATGGTTTCAGAGCCCCACCACCACCATGTGTTCTCTGGGAATTACAGCTACACCTGGGAAGTGGGCAGATTGCCTGGGGGGATGTGGGGGTGTGACTCTTTTTCCTGCAGAGATACTGCTGCATCAGTGTTTGGTTTCTCATTAGCTGCCAGTGTCATATTCTGGCTCCCCAGCTGTCTCTTCCACAGTGATTGTACAAGACTTTGCTCTTGCCTTCCAACAGAGATTGTCTGCTATGAAAAGTATTCTCCAGTTCTCGAAAGAGATGTTAATCATGTTTTCTCAGGAGAATCTGTATATCAAAATCCATAATCATATACACAAATGTATACTGTAGGTTCAACTGAAAATAATAGTTTTTATCCTATAGTCTGGTAGCACCTGGAGTTAGTACCCCATCATACTTTCATAATTTGGTGGCTCATTTATTACAATATTGAAGCTTTTTCTTCCATATATAGTACATTGGGAGTTTGTCAAAAATCTCTGTATCACGTTTTCAGGAATTGGAAGAAACAGTTAGACACCTGAAGAAATGGAAAGAGGCAACAGAGGATAAACTGAAAGAAGCTAGTGTGGAATCAGAACAGGTAAGGCAGACCCACGGACATGAAGACTTAGACAAGCTTCCTCAGGCACGATGACCCTGAAACACAAGTCCGTGTAATATCCTTCAGTAACACAGTTGTCAGGAGTGCAAAAGGCAAGAACCAATACCTTAGTATAGCCTCCGTTATAAAGAATAGTTTTAGATTAAGATTCTGTGTCTTGATGAGACATCATAGAATGCTAAAAGATTGATTGACATTGACTAATATTAACTTGGTCGTCCAAGCCCCTGAAATTCCAGAAATCCCTGGACTTGGGATTGACATATCTACACTAATATGTATAAAATAGATAACCAATAAGAACGTGCTGTATAATAAATAAATAAAATTCAAAAACGAAGAGATTCTTAAGCTAAAGGTATCACAGTGACATTGCTGCCATTTTATCCCCTTTATAGCCTTTAAGTTACATGGTAATATGACTGTCAGAATGGTATATTAAACGGAATATGGGGGGGCGGGGTGAAGACGGTGCACTAGGAGGACGCCGAATTCGCGTCTCCTCACAAAGAGGGCACCTGGGGGACCACGGACACCTAAGGGGACGGGAGGAACCCCCAGAGACCAGGTAGGACCTGGGGCATGGGGGGGAGTGAATGGGGAGGAGAGCTGCCGTCTCTTCTTCCTACAAATCCAGTGGTACTCATTTCAGGGCATATGAGGAAGAAGGGAAACTCTGTAAAATGATTTCAGTACTGTTAAAAGATAAATTGAGGAATAATAAAATTAAGAGTTTATTTGAACAAAAGTCAATTTGAGTCAGGCAGTATGCAATCGATTGCAATAGAAAGGCACTCTGAGGAGTTGTATAAAATGAAAGACTTTTATAGGCAGAGGGGAGCAGGAACAAGGAAGTTATACTAGGCAAAAAAGTAGATTAGTTACTAGTAGCAGAGTTACTTCCTTTAAGGGATGGCAGGGGTCTGTCAGGCAGATTACTCACCTAAGGCTGATCAGGCCATTTCTGATTGACTGGTTTAAGAGTTCTTTTCTGGGAGAGCCAAAACTGTAATTAAGTCTCAGTTTGGTGACATAAGGTTTAGCATAAGTGACTTCATTGTGGGCCTGTTGTCTTGTTTTCAATAGTAATCACTATGTTATTTTTCCACTAGAGAAGTTTAGTAAAATTTCTAAACAAAAAGCAATATTCATAAGAAGTATAAACTACTATGTAAATAAGCTGCAAGGATATATTGTACAGCACAGGTCATATAGCCAGTATTTTATAATAACGAGTATAATCTATAAAAATTTTTAATCACTATGTCATACACCTAAATCTAATATAATATAATAAATCAACTATACCTCTAGAGAAAATAAAGCAAGATTATAAAAATAGATGCAAGGATAGTCAATAACTGACAGGTGTACTTACATACACTCCATATAATTTATTTTCACTTCTCCATACATGAGGTCACAAGTGACAGAAAGAGACGAACTTAAGCTTTAAAAAAAAAAAAACCTTTAAAGCACAGCAATGAGCACTGAGCAATTATTGTGTGCCAGGCTCTATATTCCTTCTCTGCCTCCTCTTGTTTAACTGTTACATGAACCCTATGAAGTAGGCTATTCTCATACTTTTCCAATGATGAACCTGAAGCTTAGGGAAGTTAATTATCTGAAATTACTTGACTAGTGTGTGGTGAAGCTGAGATTTTAACTTCTGTCTGATTCCAAAGCCATGCTCTTAGAAAGCAAATGACGAACATACATTTACATTATCTGTTCTAAGAAAAATTGTGTTCTTTAGTGTTAAAAATTATGAAAATCACTGAGAGTGTTTCTCCACAAATCTACTTCTTAATATTGCCTCACTTACCCTCCTTTTTAAAATATCTATTTATTTGGCTGTGCCAGGTCTTAGTTGCAGCACACAGGATCTTGAGTTGTGGCACACAGGATCTAGTTCCCTGACCAGGGATCAAACCCGGCCCCCATGCATTGGGAGCACAGAGTCTTAGCCACTGAACCACCAGGGAAGTCCCATCACTTAACCTCCTTTTTAAAAGAAAGGTCCAAAAAGAACAAAATATAGGGACACAGCTAAACATAAGCTTCTCTTACTGAATGGAAGGTTAAAATGTTCTAATTTTCCCTTTGTATCCCACAGCTGAAGAAAGCCCTTGATGAAAGCAACTTCAGAGAAGTGGAAGTATCCCGGACCAACCAGGAGCTGCAGCAGAAACTGACAGAGTTGGAAAAGGTACTGAACAGCAGCAAGGAGAAAATAAAGGATCAAAAGGCCCAAATTAAGTTCCACTTATCAGCTAAGGCGAATAATGCTCAGAACATAGAGAGGAGGAAGGTTGTATGAGAAACCCTAACTCTCCTCTCCTCCTTAGTATCTGATGAGGACCCAGGCAGGCAGTGCTGTCTGGGGAAGATGGTTTCAGAGCCCCACCACCACCATGTGTTCTCTGGGAATTACAGCTACACCTGGGAAGTGGGCAGATTGCCTGGGGGGATGTGGGGGTGTGACTCTTTTTCCTGCAGAGATACTGCTGCATCAGTGTTTGGTTTCTCATTAGCTGCCAGTGTCATATTCTGGCTCCCCAGCTGTCTCTTCCACAGTGATTGTACAAGACTTTGCTCTTGCCTTCCAACAGAGATTGTCTGCTATGAAAAGTATTCTCCAGTTCTCGAAAGAGATGTTAATCATGTTTTCTCAGGAGAATCTGTATATCAAAATCCATAATCATATACACAAATGTATACTGTAGGTTCAACTGAAAATAATAGTTTTTATCCTATAGTCTGGTAGCACCTGGAGTTAGTACCCCATCATACTTTCATAATTTGGTGGCTCATTTATTACAATATTGAAGCTTTTTCTTCCATATATAGTACATTGGGAGTTTGTCAAAAATCTCTGTATCACGTTTTCAGGAATTGGAAGAAACAGTTAGACACCTGAAGAAATGGAAAGAGGCAACAGAGGATAAACTGAAAGAAGCTAGTGTGGAATCAGAACAGGTAAGGCAGACCCACGGACATGAAGACTTAGACAAGCTTCCTCAGGCACGATGACCCTGAAACACAAGTCCGTGTAATATCCTTCAGTAACACAGTTGTCAGGAGTGCAAAAGGCAAGAACCAATACCTTAGTATAGCCTCCGTTATAAAGAATAGTTTTAGATTAAGATTCTGTGTCTTGATGAGACATCATAGAATGCTAAAAGATTGATTGACATTGACTAATATTAACTTGGTCGTCCAAGCCCCTGAAATTCCAGAAATCCCTGGACTTGGGATTGACATATCTACACTAATATGTATAAAATAGATAACCAATAAGAACGTGCTGTATAATAAATAAATAAAATTCAAAAACGAAGAGATTCTTAAGCTAAAGGTATCACAGTGACATTGCTGCCATTTTATCCCCTTTATAGCCTTTAAGTTACATGGTAATATGACTGTCAGAATGGTATATTAAACGGAATATGGGGGGGCGGGGTGAAGACGGTGCACTAGGAGGACGCCGAATTCGCGTCTCCTCACAAAGAGGGCACCTGGGGGACCACGGACACCTAAGGGGACGGGAGGAACCCCCAGAGACCAGGTAGGACCTGGGGCATGGGGGGGAGTGAATGGGGAGGAGAGCTGCCGTCTCTTCTTCCTACAAATCCAGTGGTACTCATTTCAGGGCATATGAGGAAGAAGGGAAACTCTGTAAAATGATTTCAGTACTGTTAAAAGATAAATTGAGGAATAATAAAATTAAGAGTTTATTTGAACAAAAGTCAATTTGAGTCAGGCAGTATGCAATCGATTGCAATAGAAAGGCACTCTGAGGAGTTGTATAAAATGAAAGACTTTTATAGGCAGAGGGGAGCAGGAACAAGGAAGTTATACTAGGCAAAAAAGTAGATTAGTTACTAGTAGCAGAGTTACTTCCTTTAAGGGATGGCAGGGGTCTGTCAGGCAGATTACTCACCTAAGGCTGATCAGGCCATTTCTGATTGACTGGTTTAAGAGTTCTTTTCTGGGAGAGCCAAAACTGTAATTAAGTCTCAGTTTGGTGACATAAGGTTTAGCATAAGTGACTTCATTGTGGGCCTGTTGTCTTGTTTTCAATAGTAATCACTATGTTATTTTTCCACTAGAGAAGTTTAGTAAAATTTCTAAACAAAAAGCAATATTCATAAGAAGTATAAACTACTATGTAAATAAGCTGCAAGGATATATTGTACAGCACAGGTCATATAGCCAGTATTTTATAATAACGAGTATAATCTATAAAAATTTTTAATCACTATGTCATACACCTAAATCTAATATAATATAATAAATCAACTATACCTCTAGAGAAAATAAAGCAAGATTATAAAAATAGATGCAAGGATAGTCAATAACTGACAGGTGTACTTACATACACTCCATATAATTTATTTTCACTTCTCCATACATGAGGTCACAAGTGACAGAAAGAGACGAACTTAAGCTTTAAAAAAAAAAAAACCTTTAAAGCACAGCAATGAGCACTGAGCAATTATTGTGTGCCAGGCTCTATATTCCTTCTCTGCCTCCTCTTGTTTAACTGTTACATGAACCCTATGAAGTAGGCTATTCTCATACTTTTCCAATGATGAACCTGAAGCTTAGGGAAGTTAATTATCTGAAATTACTTGACTAGTGTGTGGTGAAGCTGAGATTTTAACTTCTGTCTGATTCCAAAGCCATGCTCTTAGAAAGCAAATGACGAACATACATTTACATTATCTGTTCTAAGAAAAATTGTGTTCTTTAGTGTTAAAAATTATGAAAATCACTGAGAGTGTTTCTCCACAAATCTACTTCTTAATATTGCCTCACTTACCCTCCTTTTTAAAATATCTATTTATTTGGCTGTGCCAGGTCTTAGTTGCAGCACACAGGATCTTGAGTTGTGGCACACAGGATCTAGTTCCCTGACCAGGGATCAAACCCGGCCCCCATGCATTGGGAGCACAGAGTCTTAGCCACTGAACCACCAGGGAAGTCCCATCACTTAACCTCCTTTTTAAAAGAAAGGTCCAAAAAGAACAAAATATAGGGACACAGCTAAACATAAGCTTCTCTTACTGAATGGAAGGTTAAAATGTTCTAATTTTCCCTTTGTATCCCACAGCTGAAGAAAGCCCTTGATGAAAGCAACTTCAGAGAAGTGGAAGTATCCCGGACCAACCAGGAGCTGCAGCAGAAACTGACAGAGTTGGAAAAGGTACTGAACAGCAGCAAGGAGAAAATAAAGGATCAAAAGGCCCAAATTAAGTTCCACTTATCAGCTAAGGCGAATAATGCTCAGAACATAGAGAGGAGGAAGGTTGTATGAGAAACCCTAACTCTCCTCTCCTCCTTAGTATCTGATGAGGACCCAGGCAGGCAGTGCTGTCTGGGGAAGATGGTTTCAGAGCCCCACCACCACCATGTGTTCTCTGGGAATTACAGCTACACCTGGGAAGTGGGCAGATTGCCTGGGGGGATGTGGGGGTGTGACTCTTTTTCCTGCAGAGATACTGCTGCATCAGTGTTTGGTTTCTCATTAGCTGCCAGTGTCATATTCTGGCTCCCCAGCTGTCTCTTCCACAGTGATTGTACAAGACTTTGCTCTTGCCTTCCAACAGAGATTGTCTGCTATGAAAAGTATTCTCCAGTTCTCGAAAGAGATGTTAATCATGTTTTCTCAGGAGAATCTGTATATCAAAATCCATAATCATATACACAAATGTATACTGTAGGTTCAACTGAAAATAATAGTTTTTATCCTATAGTCTGGTAGCACCTGGAGTTAGTACCCCATCATACTTTCATAATTTGGTGGCTCATTTATTACAATATTGAAGCTTTTTCTTCCATATATAGTACATTGGGAGTTTGTCAAAAATCTCTGTATCACGTTTTCAGGAATTGGAAGAAACAGTTAGACACCTGAAGAAATGGAAAGAGGCAACAGAGGATAAACTGAAAGAAGCTAGTGTGGAATCAGAACAGGTAAGGCAGACCCACGGACATGAAGACTTAGACAAGCTTCCTCAGGCACGATGACCCTGAAACACAAGTCCGTGTAATATCCTTCAGTAACACAGTTGTCAGGAGTGCAAAAGGCAAGAACCAATACCTTAGTATAGCCTCCGTTATAAAGAATAGTTTTAGATTAAGATTCTGTGTCTTGATGAGACATCATAGAATGCTAAAAGATTGATTGACATTGACTAATATTAACTTGGTCGTCCAAGCCCCTGAAATTCCAGAAATCCCTGGACTTGGGATTGACATATCTACACTAATATGTATAAAATAGATAACCAATAAGAACGTGCTGTATAATAAATAAATAAAATTCAAAAACGAAGAGATTCTTAAGCTAAAGGTATCACAGTGACATTGCTGCCATTTTATCCCCTTTATAGCCTTTAAGTTACATGGTAATATGACTGTCAGAATGGTATATTAAACGGAATATGGGGGGGCGGGGTGAAGACGGTGCACTAGGAGGACGCCGAATTCGCGTCTCCTCACAAAGAGGGCACCTGGGGGACCACGGACACCTAAGGGGACGGGAGGAACCCCCAGAGACCAGGTAGGACCTGGGGCATGGGGGGGAGTGAATGGGGAGGAGAGCTGCCGTCTCTTCTTCCTAAAAATCCAGTGGTACTCATTTAAGGGCATATGAGGAAGAGGGGGGAACTCTATAAAATGATTTCAGTACTGTTAAAAGATAAATTGAGTTAAGATAAATTGAGATAAAATTAAGAGTTTATTTGAACAAAACTCAATTTGAGGCAGGCAGTATGCAATCAATTGCAATAGAAACGCGCTCTGAGGAGTTGTATAAAATGAAAGACTTTTATAGGCAGAGGGGAGCAGGAACAAGGAAGTTATACTAGGCAAGAAAGTAGATTAGTTACCAGTAGCAGAGCTAATTCCTTTAAGGGATGGCAGGGGTCTGTCAGGCAGATTACTCACCTAATGCTGATCAGGCCATTCCTGATTGACTGGTTTAAGAGTCCTTTTCTTGGAGAGCCAAAACTGTAATTAAGTCTCAGTTTGGTGACATAAGGTTTAGCAAAAGTGACTTCATTGTGGGCCTGTTGTCTTGTTTTGAATAGTAATCACTATGTTATTTTTCCACTAGACAAGTTTATTAAAATTTCTACACATAAAGCAATATTCATAAGAAGTATAAACTACTATGTAAATAAGCTGCAAGGATATATTGTACAGCACAGGGAATATAGCCAGGATTTTATAATAAGTGATGTATAATCTATAAAAATTTTTAATCAGTATGTCCTACACCTAAATCTAATATAATATCATAAATCAACTATACCTCAAGAGAAAAAACAGCAAGATTATAAAAATACATGCAAGGATAGTCAGTAACTGACAGGTGTACTTACATACACTCCATATAATTTATTTTCACTTTTCCATACATGAGGTCACAAGTGACAGAAAGAGACAAGCTTAAGCTTTAAAAAAAAAAAAAAGAAAAAAAACCTTTAAAGCACAGCAATGAGCACTGAGCAATTATTGTGTGCCAGGATCTATATTCCTTCTCTGCCTCCTCTTGTTTAACTGTTACATGAATCCTATGAAGTAGGCTATTCTCATACTTTTCCAATGATGAACCTGAAGCTTAGGGAAGTTAATTATCTGAAATTACTTGACTAGTGTGTGGTGAAGCTGAGATTTTAACTTCTGTCTGATTCCAAAGCCATGCTCTTAGAAAGCAAATGACGAACATACATTTACATTATCTGTTCTAAGGAAAATTATGTTCTTTAGTGTTAAAAATTATGAAAATCACTGAGAGTGTTTCTCCACAAATCTACTTCTTAATATTGCCTCACTTACCCTCCTTTTTAAAATATCTATTTATTTGGCTGTGCCAGGTCTTAGTTGCAGCACACAGGATCTTTAGTTGTGGCACACAGGATCTAGTTCCCTGACCAGGGATCAAACCCGGCCCCCATGCATTGGGAGCACAGAGTCTTAGCCACTGAACCACCAGGGAAGTCCCATCACTTAACCTCCTTTTTAAAAGAAAGGTCCAAAAAGAACAAAATATAGGGACACAGCTAAACATAAGCTTCTCTTACTGAATGGAAGGTTAAAATGTTCTAATTTTCCCTTTGTATCCCACAGCTGAGGAAAGCCCTTGATGAAAGCAACTTCAGAGAAGTGGAAGTATCCCGGACCAACCGGGAGCTGCAGCAGAAACTGACAGAGTTGGAAAAGGTACTGAACAGCAGCAAGGAGAAAATAAAGGATCAAAAGGCCCAAATTAAGTTCCACTTATCAGCTAAGGCGAATAATGCTCAGAACATAGAGAGGAGGAAGGTTGTATGAGAAACCCTGACTCTCCTCTCCTCCTTAGTATCTGATGAGGATCCAGGCAGGGAGTGGTGTCTGGGGAAGATGGTTTCAGAGCCCCACCACCACCATGTGTTCTCTGGGAATTACAGCTACACCTGGGAAGTGGGCAGATTGCCTGGGGGGAGGTGGGGGGAGACTCTTTGTCCTGCAGAGATACTGCTGCATCAGTGTTTGGTTTCTCATTAGCTGCCAGTGTCACATTCTGGCTCCCCAGCTGTCTCTTCCACAGTGATTGTACAAGACTTAGCTCTTTCGGGGTCAGGGGGCTGGATGGGAAGGAGAGCCCAGCAGGAACTGGTAACTGTGGATCTCATGTGGGATTCTTTCTGTCAGCCTATAGGCAAAAAGAGCAAGCCAGTTTTTCCACTGATCATCTTTCTATGTTATTTCCACATTTACATTCAGCAAATAGAAACAGAATTGAGGCGAAGGGAGCTAATTAAGGATCAGTATCAGAAAGAAAGCTATGAAAGGGTAGATGATTTCCACACACTGTTTACCATTCACACGAAATCCCAAACTTGGACAGGTTCACCAACCGTCTGCCTCTTTGTGCCCTACCAGTCACTGAGTATCCAGAAATGTGTATCTGAAACGACTAACCTACAGCAGGAAATGCAGCCATTGGCCAAGAGCCAGCATGATCTGTCAGCTCAGAATAAACAGCAAAAGCTGCAACTCGAGGCAGAGCAGAAGAGGAGGTGGGAGCTGGAGCATCGGTGCCAGGTAAAAGGGTTCCTAAGACTCACCTCAGAGATTACCAGCAAAGGCCATGTGCAAAACCCAGCATGAGGGCACCTGGCTTTTCTAGGCTCTATAGAAGAAGACAAACTTACAAGTCGTTCATCTTAGCTAAGTCCTTAGAATCATATGTAGGAATGAAGCCTGGAGCTTTGACTATGGCACCTCGTCTTCATGTTCAACTTAATAAAAATGATACTCATTTTTGAAGAACGGCTAAAGCTCACAGATGCAAAGTACTAGTTACTAAGTAAGACTTGTGAACTTCATAGTCTTTCAGGAACTTTACACCCCTTGGTTCTTCCCCGTAGCTCAGATACATCTGTTGCCGTTACAGGACTTTTATCTACTCCCAACCTAATGAAAAGCACATTTTATTACTAAAAAGGGATTTCAAGAGACCATCAAGCTCTTGCCTTCCAACAGAGATTGTCTGCTATGAAAAGTATTCTCCAGTTCTGGAAAGAGATGTTAATCATCTTTTCTCAGGAGAATCTGTAAATCAAAATCTATAATCATATACACAAATGTATACTGTAGGTTCAACTGAAAATAATAGTTTTTATCCTATAGTCTGGTAGCACCTGGAGTTAGAAAGTACCCCATCATACTTTCATAATTTGGTGGCTCATTTATTACAATATTGAAGCTTTTTCTTCCATATATAGTACATTGGGAGTTTGTCAAAAATCTCTGTATCACGTTTTCAGGAATTGGAAGAAACAGTTAGACACCTGAAGAAATGGAAAGAGGCAACAGAGGATAAACTGAAAGAAGCTAGTGTGGAATCAGAACAGGTAAGGCAGACCCACGGACATGAAGACTTAGACAAGCTTCCTCAGACACGATGACCCTGAAACACAAGTCCGTGTAATATCCTTCAGTAACACAGTTGTCAGGAGTGCAAAAGGCAAGAACCAATACCTTAGTATAGCCTCCGTTATAAAGAATAGTTTTAGATTAAGATTCTGTGTCTTGATGAGACATCATAGAATGCTAAAAGATTGACATTGACTAATATTAACTTGGTCGTCCAAGCCCCTGAAATTCCAGAAATCCCTGGACTTGGGATTGACATATCTACACTAATATGTATAAAATAGATAACCAATAAGAACGTGCTGTATAATAAATAAATAAAATTCGAAAACGAAGAGATTCTTAAGCTACAGGTATCACAGTGACATTGCTGCCAGTTTATCCCCTTTATAGACTTTAAGTTACATGATAATATGACTGTCAGAATGGTATATTAAAAGGAATATGGGGGGGGCTTGGTGAAGACGGTGCACTAGGAGGATGCGGAATCCGCATCTGCTCACAACGAGGGCACCTGGGGGACCTCGGACACCTAAGGGGACGGGAGGAACCCCCAGAGACCAGGTAGGACCTGGGGCGTGTGGGGGAGTGAAGGGGGAGGAGAGCTGCCGTCTCTTCTTCCTACAAATCCAGTGGTACTCATTTCAGGGCATATGAGGAAGAAGGGGAACTCTGTAAAATGATTTCAGTACTGTTAAAAGATAAATTGAGGAATAATAAAATTAAGAGTTTATTTGAACAAAAATCAATTTGAGTCAGGCAGTATGCAATCGATTGCAATAGAAAGGCACTCTGAGGAGTTGTATAAAATGAAAGACTTTTATAGGCAGAGGGGAGCAGGAACAAGGAAGTTATACTAGGCAAAAAAGTAGATTAGTTACTAGTAGCAGAGTTACTTCCTTTAAGGGATGGCAGGGGTCTGTCAGGCAGATTACTCACCTAAGGCTGATCAGGCCATTTCTGATTGACTGGTTTAAGAGTTCTTTTCTGGGAGAGCCAAAACTGTAATTAAGTCTCAGTTTGGTGACATAAGGTTTAGCATAAGTGACTTCATTGTGGGCCTGTTGTCTTGTTTTCAATAGTAATCACTATGTTATTTTTCCACTAGAGAAGTTTAGTAAAATTTCTAAACAAAAAGCAATATTCATAAGAAGTATAAACTACTATGTAAATAAGCTGCAAGGATATATTGTACAGCACAGGGCATATAGCCAGTATTTTATAATAACGAGTATAATCTATAAAAATTTTTAATCACTATGTCATACACCTAAATCTAATATAATATAATAAATCAACTATACCTCTAGAGAAAATAAAGCAAGATTATAAAAATAGATGCAAGGATAGTCAATAACTGACAGGTGTACTTACATACACTCCATATAATTTATTTTCACTTCTCCATACATGAGGTCACAAGTGACAGAAAGAGACGAACTTAAGCTTTAAAAAAAAAAAAACCTTTAAAGCACAGCAATGAGCACTGAGCAATTATTGTGTGCCAGGCTCTATATTCCTTCTCTGCCTCCTCTTGTTTAACTGTTACATGAACCCTATGAAGTAGGCTATTCTCATACTTTTCCAATGATGAACCTGAAGCTTAGGGAAGTTAATTATCTGAAATTACTTGACTAGTGTGTGGTGAAGCTGAGATTTTAACTTCTGTCTGATTCCAAAGCCATGCTCTTAGAAAGCAAATGACGAACATACATTTACATTATCTGTTCTAAGAAAAATTGTGTTCTTTAGTGTTAAAAATTATGAAAATCACTGAGAGTGTTTCTCCACAAATCTACTTCTTAATATTGCCTCACTTACCCTCCTGTTTAAAATATCTATTTATTTGGCTGTGCCAGGTCTTAGTTGCAGCACACAGGATCTTTAGTTGTGGCACACAGGATCTAGTTCCCTGACCAGGGATCAAACCCGGCCCCCATGCATTGGGAGCACACAGTCTTAGCCACTGAACCACCAGGGAAGTCCCATCACTTAACCTCCTTTTTAAAAGAAAGGTCCAAAAAGAACAAAATATAGGGACACAGCTAAACATAAGCTTCTCTTACTGAATGGAAGGTTAAAATGTTCTAATTTTCCCTTTGTATCCCACAGCTGAAGAAAGCCCTTGATGAAAGCAACTTCAGAGAAGTGGAAGTATCCCGGACCAACCGGGAGCTGCAGCAGAAACTGACAGAGTTGGAAAAGGTACTGAACAGCAGCAAGGAGAAAATAAAGGATCAAAAGGCCCAAATTAAGTTCCACTTATCAGCTAAGGCGAATAATGCTCAGAACATAGAGAGGAGGAAGGTTGTATGAGAAACCCTGACTCTCCTCTCCTCCTTAGTATCTGATGAGGATCCAGGCAGGGAGTGGTGTCTGGGGAAGATGGTTTCAGAGCCCCACCACCACCATGTGTTCTCTGGGAATTACAGCTACACCTGGGAAGTGGGCAGATTGCCTGGGGGGAGGTGGGGGTGTGACTCTTTTTCCCGCAGAGATACTGCTGCATCAGTGTTTGGTTTCTCATTAGCTGCCAGTGTCACATTCTGGCTCCCCAGCTGTCTCTTCCACAGTGATTGTACAAGACTTAGCTCTTTCGGGGTCAGGGGGCTGGATGGGAAGGAGAGCCCAGCAGGAACTGGTAACTGTGGATCTCATGTGGGATTCTTTCTGTCAGCCTATAGGCAAAAAGAGCAAGCCAGTTTTTCCACTGATCATCTTTCTATGTTATTTCCACATTTACTTTCAGCACATAGAAACAGAATTGAGCCAAATGGAGTTAATTAAGGATCAGTATCAGAAAAAAAGGCTAAGAATGGGTAGATGATTTCCACACACTCTGTTTACCATTCACATGAAATCCCAAACTTGGACAGGTTCACCAACCGTCTCCCTCTTTGTGCCCTACCAGTCACTGAGTATCCAGAAATGTGTATCTGAAATTACTAACCTACAGCAGGAGATGCAGCTGTTGGCCAAGAGCCAACATGATCTGTCGGCTCAGAAGAAAGAGCAAAAGCTGCAACTCGAGGCAGAGCAGAAGAGGAGTTGGGAGCTGGAGCATTGGTGCCAGGTAAAAGGGTTCTTAAGATTCATCTCAGAGATTACCAGCAAAGGGCATGTGCAAAACCCGGCATGAGGGCACCTGGCTTTTCTAGGCTCTATAGAAGAAGACAAACTTACAAGTCGTTCATCTTAGCTAAGTCCTTAGAATCATATGTAGGAATGAAGCCTGGAGCTTTGACTATGGCACCTCGTCTTCATGTTCAACCTAACACAAATGATACTCATTTTTAAAGAATGGCTAAAGCTCACATATGCAAAGTACTAGTTACTAAGTAAGACTTGTGAACTTCATAGTCTTTCAGGAACTTTACACCCCTTGGTTCTTCCCCGTAGCTCAGATATATCTGTTGCCATTACAGGACTTTAACTACTCCCAACCTAATGAAAAGCACATTTTATTAAGGAAAAGGGACTTCAAGAGACCGTCAAACTCTTGCCTTCCAACAGATATTGTCTGCTATGAAAAGTATTCTCCAGTTCTGGAAAGAGATGTTAATCATCTTTTCTCAGGAGAATCTGTAAATCAAAATCTATAATCATATACACAAATGTATACTGTAGGTTCAACTGAAAATAATTGTTTTTATCCTATAGTCTGGTAGCACCTGGAGTTAGAAAGTACCCCATCATACTTTCATAATTTGGTGGCTCATTTATTACAATATTGAAGCTTTTTCTTCCATATATAGTACATTGGGAGTTTGTCAAAAATCTCTGTATCACGTTTTCAGGAATTGGAAGAAACAGTTAGACACCTGAAGAAATGGAAAGAGGCAACAGAGGATAAACTGAAAGAAGCTAGTGTGGAATCAGAACAGGTAAGGCAGACCCACGGACATGAAGACTTAGACAAGCTTCCTCAGGCACGATGACCCTGAAACACAAGTCCGTGTAATATCCTTCAGTAACACAGTTGTCAGGAGTGCAAAAGGCAACAACCAATACCTTAGTATAGCCTCCGTTATAAAGAATAGTTTTAGATTAAGATTCTGTGTCTTGATGAGACATCATAGAATGCTAAAAGATTGATTGACATTGACTAATATTAACTTGGTCGTCCAAGCCCCTGAAATTCCAGAAATCCCTGGAATTGGGATTGACATATCTACACTAATATGTATAAAATAGATAACCAATAAGAACGTGCTGTATAATAAATAAATAAAATTCGAAAACGAAGAGATTCTTAAGCTAAAGGTATCACAGTGACATTGCTGCCAGTTTATCCCCTTTATAGACTTTAAGTTACATGATAATATGGCTGTCAGAATGGTATATTAAACGGAATATGGGGGGGCTTGGTGAAGACGGTGCACTAGGAGGATGCGGAATCCGCGTCTGCTCACAACGAAGGCACCTGGGGGACCTCGGACACCTAAGGGGACGGGAGGAACCCCCAGAGACCAGGTAGGACCTGGGGCGTGTGGGGGAGTGAAGGGGGAGGAGAGCTGCCGTCTCTTCTTCCTACAAATCCAGTGGTACTCATTTCAGGGCATATGAGGAAGAAGGGGAACTCTGTAAAATGATTTCAGTACTGTTAAAAGATAAATTGAGGAATAATAAAATTAAGAGTTTATTTGAACAAAAATCAATTTGAGTCAGGCAGTATGCAATCGATTGCAATAGAAAGGCACTCTGAGGAGTTGTATAAAATGAAAGACTTTTATAGGCAGAGGGGAGCAGGAACAAGGAAGTTATACTAGGCAAAAAAGTAGATTAGTTACTAGTAGCAGAGTTACTTCCTTTAAGGGATGGCAGGGGTCTGTCAGGCAGATTACTCACCTAAGGCTGATCAGGCCATTTCTGATTGACTGGTTTAAGAGTTCTTTTCTGGGAGAGCCAAAACTGTAATTAAGTCTCAGTTTGGTGACATAAGGTTTAGCATAAGTGACTTCATTGTGGGCCTGTTGTCTTGTTTTCAATAGTAATCACTATGTTATTTTTCCACTAGAGAAGTTTAGTAAAATTTCTAAACAAAAAGCAATATTCATAAGAAGTATAAACTACTATGTAAATAAGCTGCAAGGATATATTGTACAGCACAGGGCATATAGCCAGTATTTTATAATAACGAGTATAATCTATAAAAATTTTTAATCACTATGTCATACACCTAAATCTAATATAATATAATAAATCAACTATACCTCTAGAGAAAATAAAGCAAGATTATAAAAATAGATGCAAGGATAGTCAATAACTGACAGGTGTACTTACATACACTCCATATAATTTATTTTCACTTCTCCATACATGAGGTCACAAGTGACAGAAAGAGACGAACTTAAGCTTTAAAAAAAAAAAACCTTTAAAGCACAGCAATGAGCACTGAGCAATTATTGTGTGCCAGGCTCTATATTCCTTCTCTGCCTCCTCTTGTTTAACTGTTACATGAACCCTATGAAGTAGGCTATTCTCATACTTTTCCAATGATGAACCTGAAGCTTAGGGAAGTTAATTATCTGAAATTACTTGACTAGTGTGTGGTGAAGCTGAGATTTTAACTTCTGTCTGATTCCAAAGCCATGCTCTTAGAAAGCAAATGACGAACATACATTTACATTATCTGTTCTAAGAAAAATTGTGTTCTTTAGTGTTAAAAATTATGAAAATCACTGAGAGTGTTTCTCCACAAATCTACTTCTTAATATTGCCTCACTTACCCTCCTTTTTAAAATATCTATTTATTTGGCTGTGCCAGGTCTTAGTTGCAGCACACAGGATCTTGAGTTGTGGCACACAGGATCTAGTTCCCTGACCAGGGATCAAACCCGGCCCCCATGCATTGGGAGCACAGAGTCTTAGCCACTGAACCACCAGGGAAGTCCCATCACTTAACCTCCTTTTTAAAAGAAAGGTCCAAAAAGAACAAAATATAGGGACACAGCTAAACATAAGCTTCTCTTACTGAATGGAAGGTTAAAATGTTCTAATTTTCCCTTTGTATCCCACAGCTGAAGAAAGCCCTTGATGAAAGCAACTTCAGAGAAGTGGAAGTATCCCGGACCAACCGGGAGCTGCAGCAGAAACTGACAGAGTTGGAAAAGGTACTGAACAGCAGCAAGGAGAAAATAAAGGATCAAAAGGCCCAAATTAAGTTCCACTTATCAGCTAAGGCGAATAATGCTCAGAACATAGAGAGGAGGAAGGTTGTATGAGAAACCCTAACTCTCCTCTCCTCCTTAGTATCTGATGAGGACCCAGGCAGGCAGTGCTGTCTGGGGAAGATGGTTTCAGAGCCCCACCACCACCATGTGTTCTCTGGGAATTACAGCTACACCTGGGAAGTGGGCAGATTGCCTGGGGGGATGTGGGGGTGTGACTCTTTTTCCTGCAGAGATACTGCTGCATCAGTGTTTGGTTTCTCATTAGCTGCCAGTGTCATATTCTGGCTCCCCAGCTGTCTCTTCCACAGTGATTGTACAAGACTTTGCTCTTGCCTTCCAACAGAGATTGTCTGCTATGAAAAGTATTCTCCAGTTCTCGAAAGAGATGTTAATCATGTTTTCTCAGGAGAATCTGTATATCAAAATCCATAATCATATACACAAATGTATACTGTAGGTTCAACTGAAAATAATAGTTTTTATCCTATAGTCTGGTAGCACCTGGAGTTAGTACCCCATCATACTTTCATAATTTGGTGGCTCATTTATTACAATATTGAAGCTTTTTCTTCCATATATAGTACATTGGGAGTTTGTCAAAAATCTCTGTATCACGTTTTCAGGAATTGGAAGAAACAGTTAGACACCTGAAGAAATGGAAAGAGGCAACAGAGGATAAACTGAAAGAAGCTAGTGTGGAATCAGAACAGGTAAGGCAGACCCACGGACATGAAGACTTAGACAAGCTTCCTCAGGCACGATGACCCTGAAACACAAGTCCGTGTAATATCCTTCAGTAACACAGTTGTCAGGAGTGCAAAAGGCAAGAACCAATACCTTAGTATAGCCTCCGTTATAAAGAATAGTTTTAGATTAAGATTCTGTGTCTTGATGAGACATCATAGAATGCTAAAAGATTGATTGACATTGACTAATATTAACTTGGTCGTCCAAGCCCCTGAAATTCCAGAAATCCCTGGACTTGGGATTGACATATCTACACTAATATGTATAAAATAGATAACCAATAAGAACGTGCTGTATAATAAATAAATAAAATTCAAAAACGAAGAGATTCTTAAGCTAAAGGTATCACAGTGACATTGCTGCCATTTTATCCCCTTTATAGCCTTTAAGTTACATGGTAATATGACTGTCAGAATGGTATATTAAACGGAATATGGGGGGGCGGGGTGAAGACGGTGCACTAGGAGGACGCCGAATTCGCGTCTCCTCACAAAGAGGGCACCTGGGGGACCACGGACACCTAAGGGGACGGGAGGAACCCCCAGAGACCAGGTAGGACCTGGGGCATGGGGGGGAGTGAATGGGGAGGAGAGCTGCCGTCTCTTCTTCCTACAAATCCAGTGGTACTCATTTCAGGGCATATGAGGAAGAAGGGAAACTCTGTAAAATGATTTCAGTACTGTTAAAAGATAAATTGAGGAATAATAAAATTAAGAGTTTATTTGAACAAAAGTCAATTTGAGTCAGGCAGTATGCAATCGATTGCAATAGAAAGGCACTCTGAGGAGTTGTATAAAATGAAAGACTTTTATAGGCAGAGGGGAGCAGGAACAAGGAAGTTATACTAGGCAAAAAAGTAGATTAGTTACTAGTAGCAGAGTTACTTCCTTTAAGGGATGGCAGGGGTCTGTCAGGCAGATTACTCACCTAAGGCTGATCAGGCCATTTCTGATTGACTGGTTTAAGAGTTCTTTTCTGGGAGAGCCAAAACTGTAATTAAGTCTCAGTTTGGTGACATAAGGTTTAGCATAAGTGACTTCATTGTGGGCCTGTTGTCTTGTTTTCAATTGTAATCACTATGTTATTTTTCCACTAGAGAAGTTTAGTAAAATTTCTAAACAAAAAGCAATATTCATAAGAAGTATAAACTACTATGTAAATAAGCTGCAAGGATATATTGTACAGCACAGGGCATATAGCCAGTATTTTATAATAACGAGTATAATCTATAAAAATTTTTAATCACTATGTCATACACCTAAATCTAATATAATATAATAAATCAACTATACCTCTAGAGAAAATAAAGCAAGATTATAAAAATAGATGCAAGGATAGTCAATAACTGACAGGTGTACTTACATACACTCCATATAATTTATTTTCACTTCTCCATACATGAGGTCACAAGTGACAGAAAGAGACGAACTTAAGCTTTAAAAAAAAAAAAACCTTTAAAGCACAGCAATGAGCACTGAGCAATTATTGTGTGCCAGGCTCTATATTCCTTCTCTGCCTCCTCTTGTTTAACTGTTACATGAACCCTATGAAGTAGGCTATTCTCATACTTTTCCAATGATGAACCTGAAGCTTAGGGAAGTTAATTATCTGAAATTACTTGACTAGTGTGTGGTGAAGCTGAGATTTTAACTTCTGTCTGATTCCAAAGCCATGCTCTTAGAAAGCAAATGACGAACATACATTTACATTATCTGTTCTAAGAAAAATTGTGTTCTTTAGTGTTAAAAATTATGAAAATCACTGAGAGTGTTTCTCCACAAATCTACTTCTTAATATTGCCTCACTTACCCTCCTTTTTAAAATATCTATTTATTTGGCTGTGCCAGGTCTTAGTTGCAGCACACAGGATCTTGAGTTGTGGCACACAGGATCTAGTTCCCTGACCAGGGATCAAACCCGGCCCCCATGCATTGGGAGCACAGAGTCTTAGCCACTGAACCACCAGGGAAGTCCCATCACTTAACCTCCTTTTTAAAAGAAAGGTCCAAAAAGAACAAAATATAGGGACACAGCTAAACATAAGCTTCTCTTACTGAATGGAAGGTTAAAATGTTCTAATTTTCCCTTTGTATCCCACAGCTGAAGAAAGCCCTTGATGAAAGCAACTTCAGAGAAGTGGAAGTATCCCGGACCAACCAGGAGCTGCAGCAGAAACTGACAGAGTTGGAAAAGGTACTGAACAGCAGCAAGGAGAAAATAAAGGATCAAAAGGCCCAAATTAAGTTCCACTTATCAGCTAAGGCGAATAATGCTCAGAACATAGAGAGGAGGAAGGTTGTATGAGAAACCCTAACTCTCCTCTCCTCCTTAGTATCTGATGAGGACCCAGGCAGGCAGTGCTGTCTGGGGAAGATGGTTTCAGAGCCCCACCACCACCATGTGTTCTCTGGGAATTACAGCTACACCTGGGAAGTGGGCAGATTGCCTGGGGGGATGTGGGGGTGTGACTCTTTTTCCTGCAGAGATACTGCTGCATCAGTGTTTGGTTTCTCATTAGCTGCCAGTGTCATATTCTGGCTCCCCAGCTGTCTCTTCCACAGTGATTGTACAAGACTTTGCTCTTGCCTTCCAACAGAGATTGTCTGCTATGAAAAGTATTCTCCAGTTCTCGAAAGAGATGTTAATCATGTTTTCTCAGGAGAATCTGTATATCAAAATCCATAATCATATACACAAATGTATACTGTAGGTTCAACTGAAAATAATAGTTTTTATCCTATAGTCTGGTAGCACCTGGAGTTAGTACCCCATCATACTTTCATAATTTGGTGGCTCATTTATTACAATATTGAAGCTTTTTCTTCCATATATAGTACATTGGGAGTTTGTCAAAAATCTCTGTATCACGTTTTCAGGAATTGGAAGAAACAGTTAGACACCTGAAGAAATGGAAAGAGGCAACAGAGGATAAACTGAAAGAAGCTAGTGTGGAATCAGAACAGGTAAGGCAGACCCACGGACATGAAGACTTAGACAAGCTTCCTCAGGCACGATGACCCTGAAACACAAGTCCGTGTAATATCCTTCAGTAACACAGTTGTCAGGAGTGCAAAAGGCAAGAACCAATACCTTAGTATAGCCTCCGTTATAAAGAATAGTTTTAGATTAAGATTCTGTGTCTTGATGAGACATCATAGAATGCTAAAAGATTGATTGACATTGACTAATATTAACTTGGTCGTCCAAGCCCCTGAAATTCCAGAAATCCCTGGACTTGGGATTGACATATCTACACTAATATGTATAAAATAGATAACCAATAAGAACGTGCTGTATAATAAATAAATAAAATTCAAAAACGAAGAGATTCTTAAGCTAAAGGTATCACAGTGACATTGCTGCCATTTTATCCCCTTTATAGCCTTTAAGTTACATGGTAATATGACTGTCAGAATGGTATATTAAACGGAATATGGGGGGGCGGGGTGAAGACGGTGCACTAGGAGGACGCCGAATTCGCGTCTCCTCACAAAGAGGGCACCTGGGGGACCACGGACACCTAAGGGGACGGGAGGAACCCCCAGAGACCAGGTAGGACCTGGGGCATGGGGGGGAGTGAATGGGGAGGAGAGCTGCCGTCTCTTCTTCCTAAAAATCCAGTGGTACTCATTTAAGGGCATATGAGGAAGAGGGGGGAACTCTATAAAATGATTTCAGTACTGTTAAAAGATAAATTGAGTTAAGATAAATTGAGATAAAATTAAGAGTTTATTTGAACAAAACTCAATTTGAGGCAGGCAGTATGCAATCAATTGCAATAGAAACGCGCTCTGAGGAGTTGTATAAAATGAAAGACTTTTATAGGCAGAGGGGAGCAGGAACAAGGAAGTTATACTAGGCAAGAAAGTAGATTAGTTACCAGTAGCAGAGCTAATTCCTTTAAGGGATGGCAGGGGTCTGTCAGGCAGATTACTCACCTAATGCTGATCAGGCCATTCCTGATTGACTGGTTTAAGAGTCCTTTTCTTGGAGAGCCAAAACTGTAATTAAGTCTCAGTTTGGTGACATAAGGTTTAGCAAAAGTGACTTCATTGTGGGCCTGTTGTCTTGTTTTGAATAGTAATCACTATGTTATTTTTCCACTAGACAAGTTTATTAAAATTTCTACACATAAAGCAATATTCATAAGAAGTATAAACTACTATGTAAATAAGCTGCAAGGATATATTGTACAGCACAGGGAATATAGCCAGGATTTTATAATAAGTGATGTATAATCTATAAAAATTTTTAATCAGTATGTCCTACACCTAAATCTAATATAATATCATAAATCAACTATACCTCAAGAGAAAAAACAGCAAGATTATAAAAATACATGCAAGGATAGTCAGTAACTGACAGGTGTACTTACATACACTCCATATAATTTATTTTCACTTTTCCATACATGAGGTCACAAGTGACAGAAAGAGACAAGCTTAAGCTTTAAAAAAAAAAAAAAGAAAAAAAACCTTTAAAGCACAGCAATGAGCACTGAGCAATTATTGTGTGCCAGGATCTATATTCCTTCTCTGCCTCCTCTTGTTTAACTGTTACATGAATCCTATGAAGTAGGCTATTCTCATACTTTTCCAATGATGAACCTGAAGCTTAGGGAAGTTAATTATCTGAAATTACTTGACTAGTGTGTGGTGAAGCTGAGATTTTAACTTCTGTCTGATTCCAAAGCCATGCTCTTAGAAAGCAAATGACGAACATACATTTACATTATCTGTTCTAAGGAAAATTATGTTCTTTAGTGTTAAAAATTATGAAAATCACTGAGAGTGTTTCTCCACAAATCTACTTCTTAATATTGCCTCACTTACCCTCCTTTTTAAAATATCTATTTATTTGGCTGTGCCAGGTCTTAGTTGCAGCACACAGGATCTTTAGTTGTGGCACACAGGATCTAGTTCCCTGACCAGGGATCAAACCCGGCCCCCATGCATTGGGAGCACAGAGTCTTAGCCACTGAACCACCAGGGAAGTCCCATCACTTAACCTCCTTTTTAAAAGAAAGGTCCAAAAAGAACAAAATATAGGGACACAGCTAAACATAAGCTTCTCTTACTGAATGGAAGGTTAAAATGTTCTAATTTTCCCTTTGTATCCCACAGCTGAAGAAAGCCCTTGATGAAAGCAACTTCAGAGAAGTGGAAGTATCCCGGACCAACCAGGAGCTGCAGCAGAAACTGACAGAGTTGGAAAAGGTACTGAACAGCAGCAAGGAGAAAATAAAGGATCAAAAGGCCCAAATTAAGTTCCACTTATCAGCTAAGGCGAATAATGCTCAGAACATAGAGAGGAGGAAGGTTGTATGAGAAACCCTGACTCTCCTCTCCTCCTTAGTATCTGATGAGGACCCAGGCAGGCAGTGCTGTCTGGGGAAGATGGTTTCAGAGCCCCACCACCACCATGTGTTCTCTGGGAATTACAGCTACACCTGGGAAGTGGGCAGATTGCCTGGGGGGAGGTGGGGGGAGACTCTTTGTCCTGCAGAGATACTGCTGCATCAGTGTTTGGTTTCTCATTAGCTGCCAGTGTCACATTCTGGCTCCCCAGCTGTCTCTTCCACAGTGATTGTACAAGACTTAGCTCTTTCGGGGTCAGGGGGCTGGATGGGAAGGAGAGCCCAGCAGGAACTGGTAACTGTGGATCTCATGTGGGATTCTTTCTGTCAGCCTATAGGCAAAAAGAGCAAGCCAGTTTTTCCACTGATCATCTTTCTATGTTATTTCCACATTTACATTCAGCAAATAGAAACAGAATTGAGGCGAAGGGAGCTAATTAAGGATCAGTATCAGAAAGAAAGCTATGAAAGGGTAGATGATTTCCACACACTGTTTACCATTCACACGAAATCCCAAACTTGGACAGGTTCACCAACCGTCTGCCTCTTTGTGCCCTACCAGTCACTGAGTATCCAGAAATGTGTATCTGAAACGACTAACCTACAGCAGGAAATGCAGCCATTGGCCAAGAGCCAGCATGATCTGTCAGCTCAGAATAAACAGCAAAAGCTGCAACTCGAGGCAGAGCAGAAGAGGAGGTGGGAGCTGGAGCATCGGTGCCAGGTAAAAGGGTTCCTAAGACTCACCTCAGAGATTACCAGCAAAGGCCATGTGCAAAACCCAGCATGAGGGCACCTGGCTTTTCTAGGCTCTATAGAAGAAGACAAACTTACAAGTCGTTCATCTTAGCTAAGTCCTTAGAATCATATGTAGGAATGAAGCCTGGAGCTTTGACTATGGCACCTCGTCTTCATGTTCAACTTAATAAAAATGATACTCATTTTTGAAGAACGGCTAAAGCTCACAGATGCAAAGTACTAGTTACTAAGTAAGACTTGTGAACTTCATAGTCTTTCAGGAACTTTACACCCCTTGGTTCTTCCCCGTAGCTCAGATACATCTGTTGCCGTTACAGGACTTTTATCTACTCCCAACCTAATGAAAAGCACATTTTATTACTAAAAAGGGATTTCAAGAGACCATCAAGCTCTTGCCTTCCAACAGAGATTGTCTGCTATGAAAAGTATTCTCCAGTTCTGGAAAGAGATGTTAATCATCTTTTCTCAGGAGAATCTGTAAATCAAAATCTATAATCATATACACAAATGTATACTGTAGGTTCAACTGAAAATAATAGTTTTTATCCTATAGTCTGGTAGCACCTGGAGTTAGAAAGTACCCCATCATACTTTCATAATTTGGTGGCTCATTTATTACAATATTGAAGCTTTTTCTTCCATATATAGTACATTGGGAGTTTGTCAAAAATCTCTGTATCACGTTTTCAGGAATTGGAAGAAACAGTTAGACACCTGAAGAAATGGAAAGAGGCAACAGAGGATAAACTGAAAGAAGCTAGTGTGGAATCAGAACAGGTAAGGCAGACCCACGGACATGAAGACTTAGACAAGCTTCCTCAGGCACGATGACCCTGAAACACAAGTCCGTGTAATATCCTTCAGTAACACAGTTGTCAGGAGTGCAAAAGGCAAGAACCAATACCTTAGTATAGCCTCCGTTATAAAGAATAGTTTTAGATTAAGATTCTGTGTCTTGATGAGACATCATAGAATGCTAAAAGATTGATTGACATTGACTAATATTAACTTGGTCGTCCAAGCCCCTGAAATTCCAGAAATCCCTGGAATTGGGATTGACATATCTACACTAATATGTATAAAATAGATAACCAATAAGAACGTGCTGTATAATAAATAAATAAAATTCGAAAACGAAGAGATTCTTAAGCTAAAGGTATCACAGTGACATTGCTGCCAGTTTATCCCCTTTATAGACTTTAAGTTACATGATAATATGGCTGTCAGAATGGTATATTAAACGGAATATGGGGGGGCTTGGTGAAGACGGTGCACTAGGAGGATGCGGAATCCGCTTCTGCTCACAACGAGGGCACCTGGGGGACCTCGGACACCTAAGGGGACGGGAGGAACCCCCAGAGACCAGGTAGGACCTGGGGCGTGTGGGGGAGTGAAGGGGGAGGAGAGCTGCCGTCTCTTCTTCCTACAAATCCAGTGGTACTCATTTCAGGGCATATGAGGAAGAAGGGAAACTCTGTAAAATGATTTCAGTACTGTTAAAAGATAAATTGAGGAATAATAAAATTAAGAGTTTATTTGAACAAAAATCAATTTGAGTCAGGCAGTATGCAATCGATTGCAATAGAAAGGCACTCTGAGGAGTTGTATAAAATGAAAGACTTTTATAGGCAGAGGGGAGCAGGAACAAGGAAGTTATACTAGGCAAAAAAGTAGATTAGTTACTAGTAGCAGAGTTACTTCCTTTAAGGGATGGCAGGGGTCTGTCAGGCAGATTACTCACCTAAGGCTGATCAGGCCATTTCTGATTGACTGGTTTAAGAGTTCTTTTCTGGGAGAGCCAAAACTGTAATTAAGTCTCAGTTTGGTGACATAAGGTTTAGCATAAGTGACTTCATTGTGGGCCTGTTGTCTTGTTTTCAATAGTAATCACTATGTTATTTTTCCACTAGAGAAGTTTAGTAAAATTTCTAAACAAAAAGCAATATTCATAAGAAGTATAAACTACTATGTAAATAAGCTGCAAGGATATATTGTACAGCACAGGGCATATAGCCAGTATTTTATAATAACGAGTATAATCTATAAAAATTTTTAATCACTATGTCATACACCTAAATCTAATATAATATAATAAATCAACTATACCTCTAGAGAAAATAAAGCAAGATTATAAAAATAGATGCAAGGATAGTCAATAACTGACAGGTGTACTTACATACACTCCATATAATTTATTTTCACTTCTCCATACATGAGGTCACAAGTGACAGAAAGAGACGAACTTAAGCTTTAAAAAAAAAAAAACCTTTAAAGCACAGCAATGAGCACTGAGCAATTATTGTGTGCCAGGCTCTATATTCCTTCTCTGCCTCCTCTTGTTTAACTGTTACATGAACCCTATGAAGTAGGCTATTCTCATACTTTTCCAATGATGAACCTGAAGCTTAGGGAAGTTAATTATCTGAAATTACTTGACTAGTGTGTGGTGAAGCTGAGATTTTAACTTCTGTCTGATTCCAAAGCCATGCTCTTAGAAAGCAAATGACGAACATACATTTACATTATCTGTTCTAAGAAAAATTGTGTTCTTTAGTGTTAAAAATTATGAAAATCACTGAGAGTGTTTCTCCACAAATCTACTTCTTAATATTGCCTCACTTACCCTCCTTTTTAAAATATCTATTTATTTGGCTGTGCCAGGTCTTAGTTGCAGCACACAGGATCTTTAGTTGTGGCACACAGGATCTAGTTCCCTGACCAGGGATCAAACCCGGCCCCCATGCATTGGGAGCACAGAGTCTTAGCCACTGAACCACCAGGGAAGTCCCATCACTTAACCTCCTTTTTAAAAGAAAGGTCCAAAAAGAACAAAATATAGGGACACAGCTAAACATAAGCTTCTCTTACTGAATGGAAGGTTAAAATGTTCTAATTTTCCCTTTGTATCCCACAGCTGAAGAAAGCCCTTGATGAAAGCAACTTCAGAGAAGTGGAAGTATCCCGGACCAACCAGGAGCTGCAGCAGAAACTGACAGAGTTGGAAAAGGTACTGAACAGCAGCAAGGAGAAAATAAAGGATCAAAAGGCCCAAATTAAGTTCCACTTATCAGCTAAGGCGAATAATGCTCAGAACATAGAGAGGAGGAAGGTTGTATGAGAAACCCTAACTCTCCTCTCCTCCTTAGTATCTGATGAGGACCCAGGCAGGCAGTGCTGTCTGGGGAAGATGGTTTCAGAGCCCCACCACCACCATGTGTTCTCTGGGAATTACAGCTACACCTGGGAAGTGGGCAGATTGCCTGGGGGGATGTGGGGGTGTGACTCTTTTTCCTGCAGAGATACTGCTGCATCAGTGTTTGGTTTCTCATTAGCTGCCAGTGTCATATTCTGGCTCCCCAGCTGTCTCTTCCACAGTGATTGTACAAGACTTTGCTCTTGCCTTCCAACAGAGATTGTCTGCTATGAAAAGTATTCTCCAGTTCTCGAAAGAGATGTTAATCATGTTTTCTCAGGAGAATCTGTATATCAAAATCCATAATCATATACACAAATGTATACTGTAGGTTCAACTGAAAATAATAGTTTTTATCCTATAGTCTGGTAGCACCTGGAGTTAGTACCCCATCATACTTTCATAATTTGGTGGCTCATTTATTACAATATTGAAGCTTTTTCTTCCATATATAGTACATTGGGAGTTTGTCAAAAATCTCTGTATCACGTTTTCAGGAATTGGAAGAAACAGTTAGACACCTGAAGAAATGGAAAGAGGCAACAGAGGATAAACTGAAAGAAGCTAGTGTGGAATCAGAACAGGTAAGGCAGACCCACGGACATGAAGACTTAGACAAGCTTCCTCAGGCACGATGACCCTGAAACACAAGTCCGTGTAATATCCTTCAGTAACACAGTTGTCAGGAGTGCAAAAGGCAAGAACCAATACCTTAGTATAGCCTCCGTTATAAAGAATAGTTTTAGATTAAGATTCTGTGTCTTGATGAGACATCATAGAATGCTAAAAGATTGATTGACATTGACTAATATTAACTTGGTCGTCCAAGCCCCTGAAATTCCAGAAATCCCTGGACTTGGGATTGACATATCTACACTAATATGTATAAAATAGATAACCAATAAGAACGTGCTGTATAATAAATAAATAAAATTCAAAAACGAAGAGATTCTTAAGCTAAAGGTATCACAGTGACATTGCTGCCATTTTATCCCCTTTATAGCCTTTAAGTTACATGGTAATATGACTGTCAGAATGGTATATTAAACGGAATATGGGGGGGCGGGGTGAAGACGGTGCACTAGGAGGACGCCGAATTCGCGTCTCCTCACAAAGAGGGCACCTGGGGGACCACGGACACCTAAGGGGACGGGAGGAACCCCCAGAGACCAGGTAGGACCTGGGGCATGGGGGGGAGTGAATGGGGAGGAGAGCTGCCATCTCTTCTTCCTACAAATCCAGTGGTACTCATTTAAGGGCATATGAGGAAGAGGGGGGAACTCTATAAAATGATTTCAGTACTGTTAAAAGATAAATTGAGTTAAGATAAATTGAGATAAAATTAAGAGTTTATTTGAACAAAACTCAATTTGAGGCAGGCAGTATGCAATCAATTGCAATAGAAACGCGCTCTGAGGAGTTGTATAAAATGAAAGACTTTTATAGGCAGAGGGGAGCAGGAACAAGGAAGTTATACTAGGCAAGAAAGTAGATTAGTTACCAGTAGCAGAGCTAATTCCTTTAAGGGATGGCAGGGGTCTGTCAGGCAGATTACTCACCAAATGCTGATCAGGCCATTCCTGATTGACTGGTTTAAGAGTCCTTTTCTTGGAGAGCCAAAACTGTAATTAAGTCTCAGTTTGGTGACATAAGGTTTAGCAAAAGTGACTTCATTGTGGGCCTGTTGTCTTGTTTTGAATAGTAATCACTATGTTATTTTTCCACTAGACAAGTTTATTAAAATTTCTACACATAAAGCAATATTCATAAGAAGTATAAACTACTATGTAAATAAGCTGCAAGGATATATTGTACAGCACAGGGAATATAGCCAGGATTTTATAATAAGTGATGTATAATCTATAAAAATTTTTAATCAGTATGTCCTACACCTAAATCTAATATAATATCATAAATCAACTATACCTCAAGAGAAAAAACAGCAAGATTATAAAAATACATGCAAGGATAGTCAGTAACTGACAGGTTTATTTACATACACTCCATATAATTTATTTTCACTTTTCCATACATGAGGTCACAAGTGACAGAAAGAGACAAGCTTAAGCTTTAAAAAAAAAAAAAAGAAAAAAAACCTTTAAAGCACAGCAATGAGCACTGAGCAATTATTGTGTGCCAGGATCTATATTCCTTCTCTGCCTCCTCTTGTTTAACTGTTACATGAATCCTATGAAGTAGGCTATTCTCATACTTTTCCAATGATGAACCTGAAGCTTAGGGAAGTTAATTATCTGAAATTACTTGACTAGTGTGTGGTGAAGCTGAGATTTTAACTTCTGTCTGATTCCAAAGCCATGCTCTTAGAAAGCAAATGACGAACATACATTTACATTATCTGTTCTAAGGAAAATTGTGTTCTTTAGTGTTAAAAATTATGAAAATCACTGAGAGTGTTTCTCCACAAATCTACTTCTTAATATTGCCTCACTTACCCTCCTTTTTAAAATATCTATTTATTTGGCTGTGCCAGGTCTTAGTTGCAGCACACAGGATCTTTAGTTGTGGCACACAGGATCTAGTTCCCTGACCAGGGATCAAACCCGGCCCCCATGCATTGGGAGCACAGAGTCTTAGCCACTGAACCACCAGGGAAGTCCCATCACTTAACCTCCTTTTTAAAAGAAAGGTCCAAAAAGAACAAAATATAGGGACACAGCTAAACATAAGCTTCTCTTACTGAATGGAAGGTTAAAATGTTCTAATTTTCCCTTTGTATCCCACAGCTGAGGAAAGCCCTTGATGAAAGCAACTTCAGAGAAGTGGAAGTATCCCGGACCAACCGGGAGCTGCAGCAGAAACTGACAGAGTTGGAAAAGGTACTGAACAGCAGCAAGGAGAAAATAAAGGATCAAAAGGCCCAAATTAAGTTCCACTTATCAGCTAAGGCGAATAATGCTCAGAACATAGAGAGGAGGAAGGTTGTATGAGAAACCCTGACTCTCCTCTCCTCCTTAGTATCTGATGAGGATCCAGGCAGGGAGTGGTGTCTGGGGAAGATGGTTTCAGAGCCCCACCACCACCATGTGTTCTCTGGGAATTACAGCTACACCTGGGAAGTGGGCAGATTGCCTGGGGGGAGGTGGGGGGAGACTCTTTGTCCTGCAGAGATACTGCTGCATCAGTGTTTGGTTTCTCATTAGCTGCCAGTGTCACATTCTGGCTCCCCAGCTGTCTCTTCCACAGTGATTGTACAAGACTTAGCTCTTTCGGGGTCAGGGGGCTGGATGGGAAGGAGAGCCCAGCAGGAACTGGTAACTGTGGATCTCATGTGGGATTCTTTCTGTCAGCCTATAGGCAAAAAGAGCAAGCCAGTTTTTCCACTGATCATCTTTCTATGTTATTTCCACATTTACATTCAGCAAATAGAAACAGAATTGAGGCAAAGGGAGCTAATTAAGGATCAGTATCAGAAAGAAAGCTATGAAAGGGTAGATTATTTCCACACACTGTTTACCATTCACACGAAATCCCAAACTTGGACAGGTTCACCAACCGTCTCCCTCTTTGTGCCCTACCAGTCACTGAGTATCCAGAAATGTGTATCTGAAACGACTAACCTACAGCAGGAAATGCAGCCATTGGCCAAGAGCCAGCATGATCTGTCGGCTCAGAATAAACAGCAAAAGCTGCAACTCGAGGCAGAGCAGAAGAGGAGGTGGGAGCTGGAGCATCGGTGCCAGGTAAAAGGGTTCCTAAGACTCACCTCAGAGATTACCAGCAAAGGCCATGTGCAAAACCCAGCATGAGGGCACCTGGCTTTTCTAGGCTCTATAGAAGAAGACAAACTTACAAGTCGTTCATCTTAGCTAAGTCCTTAGAATCATATGTAGGAATGAAGCCTGGAGCTTTGACTATGGCACCTCGTCTTCATGTTCAACTTAATAAAAATGATACTCATTTTTGAAGAACGGCTAAAGCTCACAGATGCAAAGTACTAGTTACTAAGTAAGACTTGTGAACTTCATAGTCTTTCAGGAACTTTACACCCCTTGGTTCTTCCCCGTAGCTCAGATACATCTGTTGCCGTTACAGGACTTTTATCTACTCCCAACCTAATGAAAAGCACATTTTATTACTAAAAAGGGATTTCAAGAGACCATCAAGCTCTTGCCTTCCAACAGAGATTGTCTGCTATGAAAAGTATTCTCCAGTTCTGGAAAGAGATGTTAATCATCTTTTCTCAGGAGAATCTGTAAATCAAAATCTATAATCATATACACAAATGTATACTGTAGGTTCAACTGAAAATAATAGTTTTTATCCTATAGTCTGGTAGCACCTGGAGTTAGAAAGTACCCCATCATACTTTCATAATTTGGTGGCTCATTTATTACAATATTGAAGCTTTTTCTTCCATATATAGTACATTGGGAGTTTGTCAAAAATCTCTGTATCACGTTTTCAGGAATTGGAAGAAACAGTTAGACACCTGAAGAAATGGAAAGAGGCAACAGAGGATAAACTGAAAGAAGCTAGTGTGGAATCAGAACAGGTAAGGCAGACCCACGGACATGAAGACTTAGACAAGCTTCCTCAGGCACGATGACCCTGAAACACAAGTCCGTGTAATATCCTTCAGTAACACAGTTGTCAGGAGTGCAAAAGGCAAGAACCAATACCTTAGTATAGCCTCCGTTATAAAGAATAGTTTTAGATTAAGATTCTGTGTCTTGATGAGACATCATAGAATGCTAAAAGATTGATTGACATTGACTAATATTAACTTGGTCGTCCAAGCCCCTGAAATTCCAGAAATCCCTGGAATTGGGATTGACATATCTACACTAATATGTATAAAATAGATAACCAAGAAGAACGTGCTGTATAATAAATAAATAAAATTCGAAAACGAAGAGATTCTTAAGCTAAAGGTATCACAGTGACATTGCTGCCAGTTTATCCCCTTTATAGACTTTAAGTTACATGATAATATGGCTGTCAGAATGGTATATTAAACGGAATATGGGGGGGCTTGGTGAAGACGGTGCACTAGGAGGATGCGGAATCCGCGTCTGCTCACAACGAAGGCACCTGGGGGACCTCGGACACCTAAGGGGACGGGAGGAACCCCCAGAGACCAGGTAGGACCTGGGGCGTGTGGGGGAGTGAAGGGGGAGGAGAGCTGCCGTCTCTTCTTCCTACAAATCCAGTGGTACTCATTTCAGGGCATATGAGGAAGAAGGGGAACTCTGTAAAATGATTTCAGTACTGTTAAAAGATAAATTGAGGAATAATAAAATTAAGAGTTTATTTGAACAAAAATCAATTTGAGTCAGGCAGTATGCAATCGATTGCAATAGAAAGGCACTCTGAGGAGTTGTATAAAATGAAAGACTTTTATAGGCAGAGGGGAGCAGGAACAAGGAAGTTATACTAGGCAAAAAAGTAGATTAGTTACTAGTAGCAGAGTTACTTCCTTTAAGGGATGGCAGGGGTCTGTCAGGCAGATTACTCACCTAAGGCTGATCAGGCCATTTCTGATTGACTGGTTTAAGAGTTCTTTTCTGGGAGAGCCAAAACTGTAATTAAGTCTCAGTTTGGTGACATAAGGTTTAGCATAAGTGACTTCATTGTGGGCCTGTTGTCTTGTTTTCAATAGTAATCACTATGTTATTTTTCCACTAGAGAAGTTTAGTAAAATTTCTAAACAAAAAGCAATATTCATAAGAAGTATAAACTACTATGTAAATAAGCTGCAAGGATATATTGTACAGCACAGGGCATATAGCCAGTATTTTATAATAACGAGTATAATCTATAAAAATTTTTAATCACTATGTCATACACCTAAATCTAATATAATATAATAAATCAACTATACCTCTAGAGAAAATAAAGCAAGATTATAAAAATAGATGCAAGGATAGTCAATAACTGACAGGTGTACTTACATACACTCCATATAATTTATTTTCACTTCTCCATACATGAGGTCACAAGTGACAGAAAGAGACGAACTTAAGCTTTAAAAAAAAAAAAACCTTTAAAGCACAGCAATGAGCACTGAGCAATTATTGTGTGCCAGGCTCTATATTCCTTCTCTGCCTCCTCTTGTTTAACTGTTACATGAACCCTATGAAGTAGGCTATTCTCATACTTTTCCAATGATGAACCTGAAGCTTAGGGAAGTTAATTATCTGAAATTACTTGACTAGTGTGTGGTGAAGCTGAGATTTTAACTTCTGTCTGATTCCAAAGCCATGCTCTTAGAAAGCAAATGACGAACATACATTTACATTATCTGTTCTAAGAAAAATTGTGTTCTTTAGTGTTAAAAATTATGAAAATCACTGAGAGTGTTTCTCCACAAATCTACTTCTTAATATTGCCTCACTTACCCTCCTTTTTAAAATATCTATTTATTTGGCTGAGCCAGGTCTTAGTTGCAGCACACAGGATCTTGAGTTGTGGCACACAGGATCTAGTTCCCTGACCAGGGATCAAACCCGGCCCCCATGCATTGGGAGCACAGAGTCTTAGCCACTGAACCACCAGGGAAGTCCCATCACTTAACCTCCTTTTTAAAAGAAAGGTCCAAAAAGAACAAAATATAGGGACACAGCTAAACATAAGCTTCTCTTACTGAATGGAAGGTTAAAATGTTCTAATTTTCCCTTTGTATCCCACAGCTGAAGAAAGCCCTTGATGAAAGCAACTTCAGAGAAGTGGAAGTATCCCGGACCAACCAGGAGCTGCAGCAGAAACTGACAGAGTTGGAAAAGGTACTGAACAGCAGCAAGGAGAAAATAAAGGATCAAAAGGCCCAAATTAAGTTCCACTTATCAGCTAAGGCGAATAATGCTCAGAACATAGAGAGGAGGAAGGTTGTATGAGAAACCCTAACTCTCCTCTCCTCCTTAGTATCTGATGAGGACCCAGGCAGGCAGTGCTGTCTGGGGAAGATGGTTTCAGAGCCCCACCACCACCATGTGTTCTCTGGGAATTACAGCTACACCTGGGAAGTGGGCAGATTGCCTGGGGGGATGTGGGGGTGTGACTCTTTTTCCTGCAGAGATACTGCTGCATCAGTGTTTGGTTTCTCATTAGCTGCCAGTGTCATATTCTGGCTCCCCAGCTGTCTCTTCCACAGTGATTGTACAAGACTTTGCTCTTGCCTTCCAACAGAGATTGTCTGCTATGAAAAGTATTCTCCAGTTCTCGAAAGAGATGTTAATCATGTTTTCTCAGGAGAATCTGTATATCAAAATCCATAATCATATACACAAATGTATACTGTAGGTTCAACTGAAAATAATAGTTTTTATCCTATAGTCTGGTAGCACCTGGAGTTAGTACCCCATCATACTTTCATAATTTGATGGCTCATTTATTACAATATTGAAGCTTTTTCTTCCATATATAGTACATTGGGAGTTTGTCAAAAATCTCTGTATCACGTTTTCAGGAATTGGAAGAAACAGTTAGACACCTGAAGAAATGGAAAGAGGCAACAGAGGATAAACTGAAAGAAGCTAGTGTGGAATCAGAACAGGTAAGGCAGACCCACGGACATGAAGACTTAGACAAGCTTCCTCAGGCACGATGACCCTGAAACACAAGTCCGTGTAATATCCTTCAGTAACACAGTTGTCAGGAGTGCAAAAGGCAAGAACCAATACCTTAGTATAGCCTCCGTTATAAAGAATAGTTTTAGATTAAGATTCTGTGTCTTGATGAGACATCATAGAATGCTAAAAGATTGATTGACATTGACTAATATTAACTTGGTCGTCCAAGCCCCTGAAATTCCAGAAATCCCTGGACTTGGGATTGACATATCTACACTAATATGTATAAAATAGATAACCAATAAGAACGTGCTGTATAATAAATAAATAAAATTCAAAAACGAAGAGATTCTTAAGCTAAAGGTATCACAGTGACATTGCTGCCAGTTTATCCCCTTTATAGCCTTTAAGTTACATGATAATATGACTGTCAGAATGGTATATTAAACGGAATATGGGGGGGCTTGGTGAAGACGGTGCACTAGGAGGATGCGGAATCCGCGTCTGCTCACAACGAGGGCACCTGGGGGACCACGGACACCTAAGGGGACGGGAGGAACCCCCAGAGACCAGGTAGGACCTGGGGCATGGGGGGGAGTGAATGGGGAGGAGAGCTGCCGTCTCTTCTTCCTACAAATCCAGTGGTACTCATTTAAGGGCATATGAGGAAGAGGGGGGAACTCTATAAAATGATTTCAGTACTGTTAAAAGATAAATTGAGTTAAGATAAATTGAGATAAAATTAAGAGTTTATTTGAACAAAACTCAATTTGAGGCAGGCAGTATGCAATCAATTGCAATAGAAACGCGCTCTGAGGAGTTGTATAAAATGAAAGACTTTTATAGGCAGAGGGGAGCAGGAACAAGGAAGTTATACTAGGCAAGAAAGTAGATTAGTTACCAGTAGCAGAGCTAATTCCTTTAAGGGATGGCAGGGGTCTGTCAGGCAGATTACTCACCTAATGCTGATCAGGCCATTCCTGATTGACTGGTTTAAGAGTCCTTTTCTTGGAGAGCCAAAACTGTAATTAAGTCTCAGTTTGGTGACATAAGGTTTAGCAAAAGTGACTTCATTGTGGGCCTGTTGTCTTGTTTTGAATAGTAATCACTATGTTATTTTTCCACTAGACAAGTTTATTAAAATTTCTACACATAAAGCAATATTCATAAGAAGTATAAACTACTATGTAAATAAGCTGCAAGGATATATTGTACAGCACAGGGAATATAGCCAGGATTTTATAATAAGTGATGTATAATCTATAAAAATTTTTAATCAGTATGTCCTACACCTAAATCTAATATAATATCATAAATCAACTATACCTCAAGAGAAAAAACAGCAAGATTATAAAAATACATGCAAGGATAGTCAGTAACTGACAGGTGTACTTACATACACTCCATATAATTTATTTTCACTTTTCCATACATGAGGTCACAAGTGACAGAAAGAGACAAGCTTAAGCTTTAAAAAAAAAAAAGAAAAAAAACCTTTAAAGCACAGCAATGAGCACTGAGCAATTATTGTGTGCCAGGCTCTATATTCCTTCTCTGCCTCCTCTTGTTTAACTGTTACATGAATCCTATGAAGTAGGCTATTCTCATACTTTTCCAATGATGAACCTGAAGCTTAGGGAAGTTAATTATCTGAAATTACTTGACTAGTGTGTGGTGAAGCTGAGATTTTAACTTCTGTCTGATTCCAAAGCCATGCTCTTAGAAAGCAAATGACGAACATACATTTACATTATCTGTTCTAAGGAATATTGTGTTCTTTAGTGTTAAAAATTATGAAAATCACTGAGAGTGTTTCTCCACAAATCTACTTCTTAATATTGCCTCACTTACCCTCCTTTTTAAAATATCTATTTATTTGGCTGTGCCAGGTCTTAGTTGCAGCACACAGGATCTTTAGTTGTGGCACACAGGATCTCGTTCCCTGACCAGGGATCAAACCCGGCCCCCATGCATTGGGAGCACAGAGTCTTAGCCACTGAACCACCAGGGAAGTCCCATCACTTAACCTCCTTTTTAAAAGAAAGGTCCAAAAAGAACAAAATATAGGGACACAGCTAAACATAAGCTTCTCTTACTGAATGGAAGGTTAAAATGTTCTAATTTTCCCTTTGTATCCCACAGCTGAAGAAAGCCCTTGATGAAAGCAACTTCAGAGAAGTGGAAGTATCCCGGACCAACCGGGAGCTGCAGCAGAAACTGACAGAGTTGGAAAAGGTACTGAACAGCAGCAAGGAGAAAATAAAGGATCAAAAGGCCCAAATTAAGTTCCACTTATCAGCTAAGGCGAATAATGCTCAGAACATAGAGAGGAGGAAGGTTGTATGAGAAACCCTGACTCTCCTCTCCTCCTTAGTATCTGATGAGGATCCAGGCAGGGAGTGGTGTCTGGGGAAGATGGTTTCAGAGCCCCACCACCACCATGTGTTCTCTGGGAATTACAGCTACACCTGGGAAGTGGGCAGATTGCCTGGGGGGAGGTGGGGGGAGACTCTTTGTCCTGCAGAGATACTGCTGCATCAGTGTTTGGTTTCTCATTAGCTGCCAGTGTCACATTCTGGCTCCCCAGCTGTCTCTTCCACAGTGATTGTACAAGACTTTGCTCTTGCCTTCCAACAGAGATTGTCTGCTATGAAAAGTATTCTCCAGTTCTGGAAAGAGATGTTAATCATCTTTTCTCAGGAGAATCTGTAATTCAAAATCTATAATCATATACACAAATGTATACTGTAGGTTCAACTGAAAATAATAGTTTTTATCCTATAGTCTGGTAGCACCTGGAGTTAGAAAGTACCCCATCATACTTTCATAATTAGGTTGATCATTTATTACAATATTGAAGTTTTTTCTTCCATATATAGTACATTGGCCCAGGGCCCCACCTCTATACTCAGAGACCCCGTCCATGGCACTGGGCCTAATCCCCACCCACACACCCTCACTCAGGGCCTTACCTCCAAACTCTAGAACTCCACACTGCAGAGGCCCTCCCTTCCTTCCACCCAGGTCCTAAGCAGAGGCCCTGCCCCACACTTGAACATCACCCCACCTAGGCCCCAACCCCAGTGCCTTTTCCTGCTATGAGGGTTCTGTGCCTAGGTCCTGCCCCACCTTAAAACTCGCCCCTGCCTAAGTTCCACCCCTGCCTAAACCCCACCACCCCATAGCTAAGGCTTTTTTTTCCTCTCTTAGATTGGCATTCTGTTTTACCTTGTTGACTCATTGTTGATTCTCTTATATTTTTATATTTCCTAATCTTTTATTTTTCTAATTTTATTTTATTCTTTATACTTTGTTATTGTTCTCTCCTTTTGGCTTGTACCACCCCCCCTTTTTCTGTTGTGGTTTTATTTTACCTTGTTGCAGTTGTTTCAATTATAGTTTTATATTTCCTAATATATTTTTTATGTTTCTAATTTTATTTTCTTTTTTATTCTTTGATATTGTGCTGCTCTGGTCCTTTTTTCCCTTTTTCTTTTTCTTTTTTACAATACCACAAAACTTGCAAGATCTTGGTTCCCAGGACAGAGATGAGGCCCGAGCTCCTGTGGTGGGAGCTCCAAGTCTGCTGCACTAACAGAGAACCTCAAACCCCATGGAATATTAATGGGAGTGAGCATCCTGGAGGTCCTCATCTCAGCACCAAGACCCGGCTCTATCCAACTGCCTGCAAACTCCAGTGCTGGACGTCTCAGGCCAGACAACCAGTAAGATAGATAGGAATACAGCACCACCCATCAAAAAAAATGAAATGACAAAAAAAAATGTTACAGATGAAGGAACAAGGTGAAAACCTAAAAGACAAATAAGTGAAGATGAAATAGGCAAGCTACCTGAAAAAGAATTCAGAGTAATGATAGTAAAGGTGATCCAAAATCTCGGAAACAGAATGGAGAAATTACAAAAAACATTTAACAAGGATCTAGAAGAATTAAAGAGCAAACAAACAAACAGTTACTGAAATTAGAAATACTCTAGTAGAAATCAGTAGCAGAATAACTGAGGCAAAAGAATGGATAAGTGAGCTGGAAGATAAGATGGTGGAAATAACTGCCAGGGAGCAGAATAAAAGAATGAAAAGAACTGAGGGCAGTCTCAGAGACCTCTGGGACAACATTAAACACACCAACATTCGAAATATAGGGGTCCCAGAAGAAGAAGAGAAAAGAAAGGGACTCAGAAAATATTTGAAGAGATTATAGTTGAGAACCTCCCTAACATGGGAAATGAACTAGTCAATCAAGTCCAGCAAGCACAGAGAGTACCACACAGGATAAACCCAAAGAGAAACATGCCGAGACACATTAATCAAACTATCAAAATTTAAATACAAGGAAAAAATGTTAAAAGCAGCAAAGGAAAAGCAACAAATAACATACAAGGGAATCCCCAAAAGGTTAACAGCTGATTTTTTAGCAGAAACTCTGCAACCCAAAAGGGAATGGCAGAACATAATTAAAGTGGTGAAAGGGAAAAACCTACAACCAATATTACTCTACCAAGCAAGGATGTCATTCAGATTTAACGGCGAAATTAAACCCTTTATAGATAAGCAAAAGCTAAGAGAATTCAGCACCACCAAACCAGCTTTACAACAAATGCTAAAGGAACTTCTCTAGGCAGGAAACACAAGAGAAGGGAAAGACCTACAATAACAAACCCAAAACAATTAAGAAAATGGTAATAGTAGCATACATATCAATAATTACCTTAAATGTAAATGGATTAAATGCTCCAACCAAAAGACACAGACTGGCTGAATGGATACAAAAACAAGACCCATATATATGCTGTCAGACCTAGGGACACATACAGACTGAAAGTGAGGGGATAGAAAAAGATATTGCATGCAAATGGAAAGCAAAAGAAAGCTGGAGTAGCAATTCTCATATCAGACAAAATAGACTTTAAAATCAAGACTATTACAAGAGACAAGGACACTACATAATGATCAAGAGATTGATCCAAGAAGAAGATATAACAATTGTAAATATGCACCCATCATAGGAGCACCTCAAAACATAAGGCAAATGCTAACAGCCATAAAAGGGGAAATCAAGAGCAACACAGTCACAGCAGGGGACTTTAACACCCCACTTTCACCAATGAACAGATCATCCAAACTGGAAAGAAATAAGGAAACACAAGCTTCAAATGATACATTAAACAAGATGTACTTAATTGACATTTATAGGACATTCCATCCAAAAACAACAGAATATACTTTCTTCTCAAGTGCTCATGGAACACTCAGAATAGATCATATCTTGGGTCACAGATCAATCCTCAGTAAATTTAAGAAAATTAAATTGTATCAAGTATCTTTTCTGACCACAACGCTATGAGACTGGATATCAATTAACTACAGGAAAAAATCTGTAGGAAATAAAAATACATAGTGGCTAAACAATACACAGTTAAATAACCAAGAGATCACTGAAGAAATCAAAGAGTAAATCAAAAAAATACCTAGAAACAAATGACAATGAAAATGACGACACAAAACCTATGGGATGCAGCAGAAGCAGTGCTAAGAGGGAAGTTTATAGCAAAAAAATCCTACCTCAAGAAACAAGAGACATCTCAAATAAATGACTTAACCTTACACCTAAAGCAATTAGAGAAGGAAGAACAAAATAACCCCAAAGTTAGCAGAAGGAAAGAAATCATAAAGATGAGAAATAAACGAAAAAGAAATGAAGGAAACAATAGCAAAGATCAATAAAACTAAAAGCTGGTTCTTTGAGAAGATAAACAAAATTGATAAATCATTAGCCAGACTCATCAAGAAAAAAAGGAAGAAGACACAAATCAATAGAATTAGAAATGAAAAAGGAGAAGTAACAACTGACACTGCAGAAATACAAAGGATCATGAGAGATTACTACAAGCAACTCTATGCCAATAAAATGGACAACCTGGAAGAAATGGACAAATTCTCAGAAATGCACAACCTTCCAAGACTGAACCAGGAAGAAAGAGAAAATATCAAGAGTCCAATCACAAGCACTGAAATTGAAACTGTGATTAAAAATCTTCCAATAAACAAAAGCCCAGGACCAGATGGATCCACAGATGAATTCTATCAAACATTTAGAGAAGAACTAACACCTATCCTTCTCAAACTCTTCCAAAATATAGCAGAGGGAGGAACACGCCCAAACTCATTCTGTGAGGCCACCATCACCCTGATATCAAAACCAGACAAAGATGTCACAAAGAAAGAAAACTACAGGCCAATATTGCTCATGAACATAGATGAAAAAATCCTCAACAAAATACTAGCAAACAGAATCCCTACAGCACATTAAAGGGATCATACACCATGATCAAGTGGGGTTTATCCAAGGAATGCAAGGATTCTTCAATATACACAAATCAATCAATGTGATACAACATATTAACAAACTGAAGGAGAAAAACCATATGACCATCTCAATAGATACAGAGAAAGCTTTTGACAAAATTCAAAACCCATTTATGATAAAAACCCTCCAGAAAGTAGGCATATCGTCCTCAATGGGAAAAAACTGAAACCATTTCCTCTAAGATCAGGAAGAAGACAAGGTTGCTGACTCTTACCACTGTTATTCAGCATAGTTTTGGAAGCTTTAGCCACAGCTATCAGAGAAGAAAAAGACAAAAAGGGAATGAAAATCAGAAAAAAAGAAGTAAAACATTACTTTTTGCAGATGACATGATACTATACATAGAGAATCCTAAAGATGCTACCAGAAAACTACTAGAGCTAATCAATGAATTTGGTAGTGTAGCAGGATACAAAATTAATGCAAAGAAATCTCTAGCATTCCTATACAATAATGATGAAAAATCTGAAAGTGAAATTAAGGAAACACTCCCATTTACCATTGCAACAAAAAGAATAAAATACCTAGGAAGAAACCTACCTAAGGAGACAAAAGACCTGTATGCAGAAAACTATAAGACACTGATGAAAGAAGTTAAAGATGATACAAACAGATGGAGAGGTATACCATGTTCTTGGATTGGAAGAATCAACATTTGTGAATATGACTATACTACCCAAAGCAACTTACAAACTTCACAATTTGTATGGAAACACAAAAGACCCCAATAGCCAAAGCAATCTTGAGAAAGAAAGACAGAGCTGGAGAAATCAGGCTCCCAGACTTCAGACTATACTACAAAGCTAAAGTTATCAAGACAGTATGGTACTGGCACAAAAAGAGAAATATAGATCAATGGAACAGGATAGGAAGCCCTGAGATAAATCCACTCACATATGGTCACCTTATCTTTGACAAAGGAGGCAAGAATATACAATGGATAAAAGACAGCCTCTTCAATAAGTGGTGCTGGGAAAACTGGAGAGCTACATGTAAAAGAATGAAATTAGAACACTCCCTAACACCATACACAAAAATAAACTCAAAATGGATTAAAGGCCTAAATGTAAGGCCAGACACTATCAAACTCTTAGAGGACACTCTATGACATAAATCACAGCAAGATCCTTTTTGACCCACCTCCTAGAGAAATGGAAACAGAAACAAAAACAAATGGGACCGAATGAAACTTAAAATCTTTTGCACAACAAAGGAAACCACAAACAAGATGAAAAGACCACCCTCAGAATGGGAGAAAATATTTGCAAATGAAGCAACTGACAAAGGATTAATCTCCAAAATATACAAGCAGCTCATGCAGCTCAATATCAAAAAAACAGAAAATGCAATCCAAAAATGGGCAGAAGACCTAAAGAGACATTTCTCCTAAGAAGATACAGATGGCGAACAAACACATGAAAAGATGCTCAATATCACTAATCATTAGAGAAATGCAAATCAAAACTACAGTGAGGTATCACCTCACACCAGTGTGAATGTCCATCATCAAAAAATCTACAAACAATTGGGCTTCCCTGGTGGTGCAGTGGTTGAGAGTCCACCTGCTGATACATGGGACATGGGTTCATGCCCCGGTCTGGGAAGATCCCACATGCCACGGAGCAGTTGGGCCCGTGAGCCATGGCTGCTGAGCCTGCACGTCCAGAGCCTGTGCTCCACAACGGGAGAGGCCACAACAGTGACAGGCCCGTGTACTGCAAAAAAAAAAAAAATCTACAAATAATAAATGCTGGAGAGGGTGTGGAGAAAAGGGAACCCTCTTGCACTGTTGGTGGGAATGTAAATTGATACAGCCACTATAGAGAACAGTATGGGGATTCCTTAAAAACCTAAAAATAGAACTAGCATATGACCCAGCAATCCCACTATTGGGCATATACCCTGAGAAAACCATAATTCAAAAAGAGTCATGTACCACAATGTTCACTGCAGCTCTATTTACAATAGCCAGGACATGGAAACAACCTAAGTGTCCATCAACAGATGAATGGACAAAGAAGATGTGGCACATATATACAATGGAATATTACTCGCCATAAAAGTAAACAATTGAGTTATTTGTACTGAGATGGATGGACCTAGAGTCTGTCATAAAGAGTGAAGTAAGTCAGAAGGAGAAAATCGGATACCATATGCTAACACATATATATATGGAATCTAAAAAAAAAAAAAGAACAAAAAAGGTCATGAAGAACCTAAGGGCAAGACGGGAATAAAGACACAGACCTACTAGAGAATGGACTTGAGGATACAGGGAGGGGGAAGGGTAAGCTGGGATGAAGTGAGAGAGTGGCTTGGACATATACACACTACCAAACGTAAAATAGATAGCTAGTGGGAAGCGGCTGCATAGCACAGGGAGATCAGCTCAGTGCTTTGTGACCACCTAGAGGGGTGGGATAGTGAGGGTGGGAGGGAGGGTGACACAAGAGGGAAGAGATATGGGGACATATGTATATGTATAACGGATTCACTTTGTTATAAAGCAGAACCTAACACCACTGTAAAGCAATTATACTCCAATAAAGATGTTTTAAATAATTAATTAATTAATTAAAAGGAATATGGACTCGTCTCTTGTGAGTTTGCCAACAGTGACACTTACTAGGCCCTTAAGGAAGTTACATTTACTTTCTGTGACTCATCAGTTACCACTTCTATAATAGTCAGGATGTTATTACCTACCATTTTACTCTGATAGATGGCTTGGAGTAAGTTTCAATAAACGTTGGCTCCATTCTCATTCACCATACAAGAGGAGACATGATGTACAATGAATGTCATTTCAAGCAACTTTCCCTCCACTTCTGATAAAGAGAAAAGTGGGGTTTGGTTTGGGGGTGGATGGGAGTGTGTCTGTCGTCAGGATACACAAACAGACCTGGAAAATACTTTAGCTTTGTAGCTTTCTAAAAGTTAAATGACAAGCAGAGCTCTATTTTCTTGTCTCACTATTTTGTACTCACACTGTGACCTGGTTAATATGGGACAAGTACATAGTAGCACAAATTTATAAAGGACCTATTATATGGCTTGTACCGTGCTAGGTGATGGAGCTATAGGGTGAATAAGCCAGAAGAAGCCCCTGGTCTCATCGAACTTGCCTTCTCCCAAGCAAGAGAGAAATACACTAGTCTCTGAGACCTCAGAGTCAAAACATGAAAATGCTGTCCATGAAACATGAATAATCAAAGGGGGAAAACCAGTCATTTTACTTTTTATTTTAGAGGATATGTTCTACAGCTATTTTGAAGCAACCTTTATATATAATAAAAACCTGTTGGCTCTACCTTCAAAATAACAAAATATCCCAAATACGTAGAAAAGTGCTAGGCACATATAGGCACTCAATAAATATTTGTCAAGTAAATGAATACTGATTCTAGATCATCTTCAAAGGCAGACTATTAGAGGGACTGTTTTCAAGTCTAACAGATCATTTGGAAGTTTGTGCTTAGGAGCTAAAGTATAAAATATTTTGATAAAGGAAATAAAAAATACCATTTACACTAAGCTGGTCCAGTGTTTTTACTAATTCGTTCTATTACCTTTATAAAGCACAGCAGGAAAATCTAGGCTTTACAGTTCAGGGACTTTGGAGAAGTGTTTAGTCTCAGAGAGCAGAACTCAAAGTGTGGTTTGAACTTGAATTTTCAATGCCATCTTGTACTTTCACTCCTATCTTAACTTTCTCCCGAGCCCTCTCACCTCAGTTCACATCCAGGAAATATTAACAAATGCATGAAAATCAGCAGGTTTGCATTCATTGTTTAACTCCATATTCAGAAATTATTCTCTCATCTATAGGAGGATGTGTATTATGCAAACAGGTTGCAAAGACCATGCAGTTAGAATTTGAGTCTTTTAATATCTAGGTAAAGTCTCTTAAACTGGCAACTATAGGAAGAAAACTTCCAGTTTAACTAATATGAAGCCCATTTGCTAATTGTGTGGGGAAATAAAGCTTTTAAATTATACAGTGTAAAAAGAAAGAGTCTCAGGCTTCCCTGGTGGCACAGTGGTTGACAGTCCGCCTGCTGATGCAAGGGACACGGGTTCGTGCCCCGGTCCGGGAAGATCCCACACGCCGCGGAGCGGCTGGGCCCGTGAGCCATGGCCGCTGAGTCAGCGCGTCCGGAGCCTGTGCTCTGCAACGGGAGAGGCCACAACAGTGAGAGGCCCGTGTACCGCAAAAAAAAAAAAAAAAGAGTCTCTTGAACTAATACACAAAATGATTTAAATGTTCCTTCGTTGTAAATTTTAATGAGAACATTTGTATGTGCAGATAACAGCTAACCTGGAACAAGCTTGGCGCTGGTTTAAGTGCAAACGCGATGGCCTACAACTTGAGCTGACCAAAAACCCGTTGCAGAGGGAAGACAGGTGGCGGAAAGAGGTGGAATATTTGTGTGTCTTAAGCAATTCTGGATTTGTTCCTTCTCAGATTTCTAATTACACAAGTTCTCTCTTCATCCAGCTACTCTCCACTAATCTGTAGATCTCTTTAAACTGCTGTTTGGAAAACCAATGAACTGAATTTCTTTCTTAAAACTTCTACCTCTCCCAAGCTGTCTAGTTTAGAACCACCTATCTTGAAAAGAAAATGACATCCATAAAGACAAAATAGGTCCTCAGCTCTGCAGTTAGTTTCTAACAGTTTTGGGGTGTGTTTTCTTTCCAATAGGACCAAGATAAAAGACACAGCAGCATATCCGATCAGTCTGCTCTACATCGATGGGAGAATAAACTGAATCTTAGACTTGTGCCCAAGAAGTGTCATTCCGAACTAAAGAGAGGTGGTGTCCTTGACAGAGGAGCTTCTTCACTTAGAACAGCTACATCACCCTGATTCCCTGAGCCCAGCAACTAGGGCTGGGCTGTTTCCACCGTCATCAGGACATGAAGTCTTTGATGTGGACTGAAGATTTTGGACCTGAGTTTATCCTTTTATGAACTCTTTGATATCAATACAGAACCACCCCATCTTTTTTGTCCCTTTCCCCATTTTCCACCCAGTAAATTTATATTAATGTGTTGTATGATAGGAGATGCTGTTGCATGATACTTGGCTATTATTTTAAGTAAATTTTATCAAAAAGCATTTAATGAGGTACTGAATGATTTGGCAACTAAATGATATGATACTTTATTTCAGTGAAATGTCCTAGTCTAACGTCTAGTAGATACTCCCTGGAAATACGATCACCTGAAAAGTGGTAAAAACTCTCCCACTGTCTAGTAAACATATACCCTTCTATGCTGGGTAATTACTAGCACACCTTTTATAAGACCATATCTCTATTCGTATATAAGATATCTCAGAGGTTGTATTTGCAGGTTCCTTGGACATTTACAAAGAAGTTTATTCAACTCTGTTCCAGGAGATTATGCCTGACCAATGTAGCTCTCCCTTACTATAGTAAGCAATAAATTCAGCTTTATCTTCTCATTTCAGATTAAGTAATCCAGATTTAAAGTATGTAAACAGCTGGCATAATACCTGGCTTAATTGATGCTCAAGTAATGGTAGCTGCTGATAATAGTATTAGGACCTAAATCAAATGAGCAATTATAAAATTAGAATATCAAATATAAGACTCAGAGGTTGATGAGCCCAGCACTCAATATCTAATATAAAAAAACACAGCTGGGGACTTCCCTGGTGGTGCAGTGTTTAGGAATCCACCTGCCAATGCAGGAGATATAGGTTCAATCCCTGGTCCAGGAAGATCCCACATGCCGCAGAGCAACTAAGTCCATGTGCCACAAATACTGAAGCCTGCACTCTAGGGCCTGTGTGCTGCAACTACTGAGCCCGCATGCTGCAACTACTGCAGCCCACGCACCTAAAGCCCATGCTCCGCAACAAGAGAAGGCACCACAATGAGAAGCCCATGCACTGCAACAAAGAGTAGCCCCTGCTCTCTGCAACTAGAGAAAGCCACGCGCAGCAACGAATACCCAATGCAGCCCAAAATAAATAAATTTAAAAAATAGAACAAAATACTAAAAAATAAAAAAACACCACTGAATTTATTGCTTACTGTGGTAGGGGAGAGATGTTAGTCAGACAGTGGCCCCCCTGATCAGCGCAAACTGCTGATCTTATATAGGGTTTTGAGAAAGCATTGAGTTCAAGCACTGGAAGAGTTTCAGAGGTTTAAGTGGGTTGGCATCATCTGCAGATGTGTAGTACTTGAGTGAGACTATTGTTGATTAATTGACATTCAGAGGCAAGTTTCCTGGAGGGCATCCATTTCTGTGTCTGACTTTCAAGAGTGAGGGACTCACTGATTGGCAGGCTGGTAAAAGCCTCCTTAAGTTGTCTAACTCCTATAGTATTTATCCCTTTGGAGGTAAGGAGGTATTGCCAATTTGATGGTATTGGGGAGTCAGAATCTTGAAACAGCCTAACTAAGAGCCCCAGAGAACAATTAACCTGGTCCTGGGGTGGCACTGAAAACCTTGGTCCTGAAATATGCATAGGAACAAAGATCCCAATTGCTGCACAGGAGAGATGATCAATCTGAATGGGTTGCCAATGAGTGTTGTCGTGACAGTCACATGCCAAGAATATTAATATCCTCATCCAGAACCAGAGGAGAATTACAGAGTTAGACTGGTGATCATTTCTAGTCAAGATGATAGTTAAAACAGCCTAATTAGTGTGATGATTTGTTAAAGCATTTCTATGATACTTTAGAAGTGTTTCTATAGTACGTTTAGAGTATCTATCATATATACTAGCTTCTATTGTGACCCTCTACTTTCATTTGAAATAACAAAAAAACAGACAAAATATGAAACAATGGTTTTTAAGAGACTGGACATCAAGCAACAAAGCACTCTCATCCCTGAAAGAAAGGGAACAAGTGAGGTGAGCCCTATTGTTGCCTCGACTTACAGCCTTGAGGGAGTTCAGCCTGTGATGCAAGGAGTGGAAATCAGGATGGGTTCCCTGGGTTAAGGAATGAGAATTGAGAGTCCAGGGAGACACAGGCTGCAAGCGTTCCAGGACACAGGACGGGAGAGGAGAGAGCCGCACAGAGACGCCCACAAGGTCCTCTCTGAGTACTGAGCTGAGTACTGGGCAGCACATGCCTTTGAGGAATCTACCTAAGGCTGGAGAAAAGGCCATCCAAAAGGGTTAGAAGTGACAGTGCCCAGCATGCACATGCACGTACACAGACACGCACGCATGCACACATACGTGCACACACACACACACGCGCGTGCAGTACCAGTTCTCACCAGCCAGAATTGGAAACCTTGTGATTTCCAGGCACTGGGTAGTAAACAACAGGGCCTGGCCTCCCTAGTAGTGAATAGTGAGCCCTGGAGTCAACACAGCTCTGCTCCTAACACGTCTTAACAACATGGCCCCAAATGACCCATTTCCAAGTAACTGTGTTCCAAAACAGAGCTTAAGAATATTTAGAAGGATACAAAATTATGGTACCCATCAAGGTAGAATCACGATTTCTGGCAAAATTATCAGGCATGCAAAGAAGCAGGAAAATAGGGCCCATAATGAGAAAATCAAAATTGACCCAGAACTAACACAAACAGAGTTGACAGACAAGGACATTAAAACAATTGTTGTAACTACTCTATATTCAAAGAATGTTATACCAGTAGATGGTAATATGAGAAAATGAAAGTGGCAATAGTTTATAATTATTTAGTTAACTAGTAGAAAAATGATGAGTGATTTCCTTTAGCAATAGAGATTTACTGCCTGTGGTAACATCAGATTTAAAGGTGAGCCTAACACAAGATCTGAAGATGCTTTGACTAATTTCTTGAAGACTGTAATTTTTCTGAAGCAAGGAGACTAAGCCACGGCTTCTACTGATTTAAGGGACAGGCAGTGCCATGTTTTTAACACCCCTAGAGCATGGCCTAACCTTTTCACATCAGTACAAAACGAGATTTATGAAAATCTAGGAAGAATCCATCTGAACTCTAATTGATTTTGTTCCAGTTAGTCTGTCTGTAAAGTCTTTTACCCTTGGGGATTCTGAGACCATAGCTATTTCTTTGGTAATTTTTTGGTCAGCTTTATTGAGGTATAACTGACATTAAATTATAAGATATTTAAAGTATACAGTGTAATAATTTGATATTCACTGTGAAAGATTCTTCTCATCTTGCTAATTAACACATCCATCAACTCACATCTTTTTAAAAAAATTTGGTGACAGCATTTAATTTCTACTGTTAGTAAATTTTAGTTATACAAGACAGCATTTTCAACCACAATCATCATGTTATACATTATCTTATAACTGAAAGTTTGTACCCTTTTCCCAACTGCTTCCTATTTCCTCTACCTCCCAACCCCTGGAAATCACTTTTCTAATCTCTGTTTCTATGAGTTTGAACTTTTTTGGGGGGATTCCACATGTAATTATCTTTGGTAACTCCTTGAGTCATTTCTTTAGGCTAGTGTAGGTAATCTAATGTCACATCAGCTATAATCTGATAATATGAAAGGGCTGCAGTATATTTTCTCTGGAAGTAGATCCTGCCTATTAAATCTGTAGGTGCCACAAAGAATAAAGGAATATTTCTCTAACAGAGATCCCAAAGTATCAGATATGGGTTGAGACTTAGAGTTGTTGTAAATTCTCAGTTTTCAGAGTGGTTCTAATAGACCAAATCAAATAAAGTTGATTTCTTCTCAAGCTTCTATGACAACATTTTCAAATTCTTCATCATCTTTTATCATGTCAGTCATTTTTACATTAAGACAAAATTCTCTCTCTCTCTCTCTCACTGTAAGTCATTTTGCTTTTTAGACAACCTCAAAACTCCTCTGAGGATCTGATGTTCCAGAGTAGCAGGATTAAGGGTAGAGAACACTAATATCAACAAGAATGCTATATTGTTCCACTTGGGAGTTTAGAGGAAGGACGAGGAACTGTTGTGGACTCAGGCCTCCTTCAGAGCGACCATGATTAGACAGATTTTGGATTGTCCTTCAGCTTCTTAGCCAGAATTGAACAATTGTTATCTCAGTGCTCCTTTCACTTGCACTATTCTCCTGGCTTCTTTACCTACAGGTTTCCAATTCTTAACAGAAGACCTTTTGGTCTAGTTTTTATCTCAGGGGTCAATTTTTATCTAGAGAGCCATAGCTTGTTTACTCTCTAAGCCTCTCTAAAAACAGCTGGCCACATATTATATATTTTCTAAAAATAGTTTCACATTTCAATTTTTTTCTTAATAAGTTCTCTAGTTTATATTTGAGCCTGTTTTAAAAAAGGGAGGACTAGTCCTCCTTTACTTCAGCTGTGGGGTCTACCCCAGAATACTTTCGAAAAAGGAGGAGGTTTTCTAAGAAATTTGACTATTTGATAATATTTGACATCTCTCTTCTCAAGAGTGTTTATTCTGGGCTTTTATCTCTGATGATCTCTCACTTCATTGAGTGAGATGGCTCTATGGTGGCACCACACTATAATGTTTTCTCCACCTTGGATTTCCTTGGGCAATAGGGACTCTGTAAACCATTTGCTAATGTAATCCTTTTTCTAAATGGTCAGAAACGATGAACAATACATAGAAGACTAAAACAGACTGGAATATTTCCTGATTACCAGCCCCAGCAGAGTGTTTTTCTTTTCTTATATAGTTCTAATAAGAGATCAGGATTGAGTCTCATTGGAAGGATTGGTCCAATGCCACCCTCAAAGAATCACTGTGACTTGAAAGATGAATTGTATACTGACTGGTTAGGTCTCTATGTGAGATGTGTCCATCTCTGAAACTGAGGGTGGTCCCCAAAGGAAATCTAAGTGATATATCCAGAAGAAGGGAAAAGGAGGTGGAACAGATCAAAACCATAGATGTCAAAAGTTTGTAAGTGGAGAAAAAACACCAAGGTCACTAGTGAACTTCATTTACACTGCAGCCGGAAAACTTTGAGTAGCAGATAGGGTCCTCATACTGACACTCGTTTTCCTCCAGAGCACTAATGGACAGCCACAAGCTGTCAAGTTCTTCCTGAAGCTTTTAAAACTATTTTGTTAGTAAGCTATGTATAGGGGCTTTCAGATAAATAAAGACATGGCAGACACTTAGCTGTCTGCTTCCTAATACTCCCTTCACAAGCAATATGAAACAAGAAACAAAAAGTAAATTCTACACAAAATCATACTCTATATAACTCGAAGGCAGATAATGTCAAATCTTCAAAATAATTAAGTAAAATGAGGAAAAAAAAAATCACCAAATCCCCATGCATGGCTCTCTCACACTTCTGCCCCACCTCCCTCAATAAAAGGCTCTGTGGCAGACAAAGGTAGACCAAAATAAGTGCAGTGAAGACAGAAAAAGGAAACTAGGGAAGGAGTCTAAGGTTGATCTTGAACTGCCACCACAAAGACTAATTGCACCCTAAATCTGGAAATACTAAAAAGTGTCCTGGCAGATCAGAGCATGAACTACAGGAAAGGGACTTCAAAGTACATACATGATTTAAAAGGTACAGGCATGATTTAAGGGGGCAGTCATCAAAATGCATAGATTCTGGAGGAGTAATAAAGGCAAAAGGGAGAAGCCCTCTTTCGAAAGTGTTAAGGGGAAAGAGAAAAAGGGAAAATTTTAGGGCCAGTAAGAAAAAAGACAAGCATAAAATACCATACCTGTGAACAAGAGGAAAGTTAAGTCCGTACAGAGCTACTGCAGAAAGTCAGGAAGTGAAATTCCCTACATTTCAACTGAGGAAAATTTCCAAGAAGCATTCATGGAGGAGGACAGGAAAAGTGAACATTCCAAACAAATGTATTTCAGACAAACTTTTGAGGACACGATAAACCACTGGGAAACAAATTCAAAAACTGAGACCAGAAATGGACAAAAATCAGAAGTAAAAGGAGAGTTGTTTAAACTCAGGAAAGAAATGGAAAAAAAGACAAAATTGTCTCAGAAATGAGGAATAAGTTACAAGATGCTCAAGGGAGAACAGATTCAGATGAGAATAACAGTCATTGAAGAAAGGCAGTAAAACAACCAAGAAAATGAAAATTGTATAAAGAAGTACAGAGAAAATGTAAATGGAATGGAAAATAGGCAAAGAAGGAATAATAATTGTGTTATTGGAGGCCCTGAGGAAGAAAAAACAGTAGAATAGAAGTAATATTTTAACCTACAGCCCAAGCACACTTTCCAAAAATAGAAAAAAAAAATGTATATCTGAATCTACATTATAAGGACGCTGTGGGTACCCTGGGAAGACTGATCAACTTTGAGACATATTCTAATAAAACTATTAGATTTCAAAGGCAAAATGTTATCAAAGTCTACAGGCAAAAAGATCAAATAAATTAAAAGGCAAAAGAAACTGGCAATAGACATTTAAAAACCAACACACCAAGCAAAGCAACAGTGCAGCAGTGTGGTAGGCAGAATGCTAAGGCCCTGAGATTCCCTACACTCTGATATGCATGCCTACACCATCCCTGCGACTGTGAAAATGGTGATTTTCCTCATGATTCAATTATATGTTACAATTGACTTTAAGAAAGGAAGAGTATCCTGGTCTAATCACGTGAGTCTTTTAAAAACTGTTTTCCCCACCTGGTTACAGAAGGGGAAGTCAGAGATTTGAAGCACAAGATTTCACATGCCCTTGCTGCCTTGAAGATGGAGAAGGCCACATGGCAAAGAATGCAGGTGTCCTCTAGGAGCTGAGAGCAGCCCCCGGCTGAAAACCAGCAAGGAAGTGTTGACCTCAGTCCTAAAACTGCAAAAAAAACCCTGAATTCTGCCAACAACCAGGTTGAGCTTCAAAGCAAATTCTTCCCTAGGCCTCCAGAGAGAAGCACAGCCTTGCTGATACCTTGCTTTCAGCCTATGAAACCCTGAGTGAGACTCTAGCCTCGCTGTGTCTGTATTCCTGATGCACAGAAACTATGAAATAATAAGTGTGTATTATTTTAAGGGTTTAAGGTAGCAGCAATAAAAAGTTAATACAAGTAGCATTTTTTTAAAACTCTAAGAATGTGTTAAAAAAAACTCAAAGAATGTGTGTGAACAAAGGATTTTATATCCAGATACATTGTCCTTCAAATAGCAAGACTAAGAAAATTGGTTAGAAACATATAAAAACTTAGAGAATTCTGTACCCATCAGCCCTTCTTAAGGAATTTGCAAGAGCAGAGGTCAGCAAACTTTCTCTGTAAAGGGCCTGATGGTAGATATTATGGGCTTTGAGGGTCATATACGGTTTCTGTCACTCATTATTCTTTGGTTTGTGTGTGTGTTTTATACAATCCTTTAAAAATAAGGAGAAAAATTCTTAGCTCATAAGCCATATAAAAATGGGCTATGGGCCATATTTGGCCTGTGGGCCTTATTTGAACAACCTCTGTATTAAGGATGAGCCTCATCCAACCAAATGATAACTGGGAAAATTTCAGGCAAAGGACTGATGGTGTGAGCATTTAAAAATATATAAAGCAATATATGAAGCAAAGGTCAGAATGACAATGAAAAACTGATGTACAAGTGTTACATATTAGGACAAAGCAGAAATGCAACTACAAAAATGGCAAAAAGAAGGAAATACAAAAATAGAATAATGCTATGTAGGCCACAGGAGGGCATTAAAGGATAAAAAAAAAAAAACTTGATAAACCAGATAGCCAAAGGTTAAATAAGGAAACTGGAGTAACAGCTTTTTAAAAAGTACAAGCAAGGGAGGCAGCTCAAGACGATGATGTAAGAAGATTCTGGACCCACCTCCTCCTACGGACACACTGAGTCTACAGCTATATATGGAACAATTTCCTCTGAAAACTAGCTGAGCATCTCTACATGGGGAAAATGAGCAAAAGGCCACATCAAAGCGGTAGGAGAGGCTGAGATCCAATCTCATCACAAACCCCATCCCTGGCATGGCAATCCACAATCAGGAGGAAACATACATGCAGAGTGGCTCCCTGAGGTGTGAAGGGTTTGTACCCAAAAAAGGCACCCCAACTTTTAAGATTTGCACATGAGAGACAAGCCTCCAAAACATCTGGCTTTGAAATCCAACAGGGCTCATGTCCATGAGACCCAAAGGGCTGCAGCAATCTGAGAAATGGCCCTTGAAGGGCTTGCATGAACTCACTTACCACGGGGCCCAGAACAGAAGCAGCCATTTGAAAAGCACTTCGACTTTACAAGAAATAGATTCAACTCCTAATCTTAAAGCATCCACCAGAAGGGTGGGATGCGCTGCAATACTCTCCAGGGACGGAGGATGGTGGGCACCATTTTCACACTCTCCCTCTGCATTGCTAAAGCCAGTGGGTGCCTTTTTTTCTCACCCCTTGGCAGGTGTCATCTCCACCCTCCAACCAGGGAGTGCCATCCTCACTAAAACTTTAATTTTGCTAAACCTAGAGTTGCCATCTCTTTTCCCCACTCTAGACCTTTGTTTTCTCTGCTTGGGGTGGGCTCCATCTTTGTGCTCTCTCTCTACTGTGCTCCAGAGTGTCAGCATCTCCCAGAGGGGAGGTTTTATATGCATCTGGTGCCTGGTTTTTGTGGGTGCCGCCCACAGGATGCCCCTTGATCACTTGGCTCTGGAGGCCTGGGGGCTTACATTTTTGGGTGCCAGAGGACTGTCACAATCAGAGACAGTTCTTGGCAGACTACTACCCCCAGGGCACTGCAAAAATAGCCTACTAAAACATACTCACAGAGTTTCTGAGAAAGAGGCCTATTTGCTCGTCCAATAGCTCTGACCTGAGCGGCAGGCTTTACTGGTCTGGCACGCTTCTAGGAGGTGACCTTGGGTAAGACAGGCTGATGGGCACAATCTTTGTGCTCTCCCCATGCTTCACTCCAGCTTGCTGGTATATTCCAGAAAGCAGCTTATACCCTTGTTTTGTGCCCCAATATTTACAGCTGCCACCAGGGAACACCTCTACATTTTCTGGCTCTGGTGGCTTACACTATGGGTCCCACAGAACTATAGCCAGGAGAAAGAGTTCTTAAACAGCTACCACCCTTAGGGCACAGCAAGAGGCAAGGAGCTCAGGAGAGCCAGGAGCTCAGTCTTCTTATGAAAGAGGCCCAAAAGTTTAGCATAACTGATGCAGCATAGGGGCAAGGCTTCTAATTATAAACACACCAAGGGCTGACTGTAAACCTTTCTAGAGACTGCAGAGGGCAGGCACAGCCTTCATGCTCTCCCTCCAGAGCAGGTACTGGCACTCCAGAATGCCAGTATTGCTTGGGAAGGAACTCTTACACATGTCTAGGGCCCCAGTTTTTACTTCTGGTGCCCTGGTTTCTGTGGCTGCCATCCAGGAAACATCCCTTTATCACCTGGCTCTGGTAGCCACAGGGGCTCACCTTCCTGGGTTCCACAGGACTGTAACAATAGAAGAGAGACTTCTTGGCAGACTGTCACCCCCAGGGCACTGCACAGACAGAAGCCTGAAACACACCTTTGGTCTTTCTGTGAAAGAGGTATTTACTTATCCTGGAGCTTTGGCCTAAGGGACAGGATTCAGGTATAGCATGCATTTAGAGGTATGTGGAGGTGCTCTCAAGAAATATGGGCAAGAGGACACCATCTACACTCTCTCCCTCTGCCTCACTCTCAGAAAAGGAACTTATACACTCCTCTGGAGCCTTGATTTTTGCAGCTGTTGCCCAGGGAACACCTCCAGATCACCTGGCTCTAGGGGCCAGCAGGGCTTATGCTTGCAGTTCCACAGGACTGTATATATTTGCATGCTTTAAAAGCTGCTGCCTGAAGGTCTGGCTTCTAAATCTGCCTGAATCAAGGTGCTGACTGAAATACCCCTCTTTGGAACACTGACAGGCCTTGGCACACCCTCAACTACTGGGAACCATTAAAAATAAAATAGGCCGTGTGGACAGTCACAAAGGATTGAGAGACAACAAAGAGCTGGGGCAGGGCTGAATGATAAGGTTCATCTCCTACACAAGGTCACTCCTTCAAGACAGAGGGGTAGTTGTTTCGTCTACTATATAGAAACCAACAAAGAGTCACGTAAAATGAAGAAATTGAGGAATATGTTCCAAATAAAGGAAGAAGATAAAACCTATGAAACAGAGATAAGTAATTTAGCTGATAAAGAGTTCAATAATGGTCATAAAAATGCTCACCAAACTGGGGAGAACAATGGATGAACCTATTGAGAACTTTAATAAAGAGATGAAAAATATAAGAAAGTACCAAATAGAAAGTACCAAAACTGAAGAACACAGTAACAGAACTGAAAAATACACTAAAGGGTTTCAACAGCAGAGTAGATGAAGCAGAAGAAATGATCAATCAACTCAAAGGCCAGGCAGTGGAACTCACCCAATCAGAGCAGCAAAAAGAAAAAGAATGAAAAAAGTTAAGATGGCCTAAGCGACTTATGGGACATCAAGCATATTAACGGTCACATTAAAGGGGTCCCAGAAGGAGAAGAAAGAGAGAAAAGGGCAGGAAACTGATTTGCAGAAATAATGGCTTAAAACTTCCTTAACATGGGAAAGGAAATAGACATCCAGATCCAGAAAGCCTAGGGAGTTCCAAAAAAGATGAACCCAAAGAGATCCACAATGAAACACATTACAATTAAAATTTCAAAAGTGAAAGACAATGAAAAAATCTTAAAAACAGCAAGAGAAAAACAGTTTGTTACATACAAGTGAACCCTCCCATAAGACTCTGAATCGATTTTTTCAGCAGAAACTTCACAGCCTAGAAGGTAGTGACACAATATATTTAAAGTGCTAAAAGAAAAAAATTGTTCCAACCAAGAATACTCTACCTGGAAAAATTATTATTCAGAATTGAAGGAGAGGTGAAGAGTTTTCCCAGCAAGCAAAAACTAAAGGGATCCATTACCATGAAGCCAGCCTTAAAAGAAATGTTAAAGGGATTTCTTTAAGCTGAAAAGGAAGGGCACAAATTAGTAACAGAAAAACATATGAAAGTATAAACCTCACTGGTAAATGTAGTGGATCATTCACTTATAAAACTAAAAAGAAAAAAGTAGTAAAAATAACTATAATAATTAGTTAAGCGGGCTTCCCTGGTGGTGCAGTGGTTGAGAGTCTGCCTGCCGATGCAGGGAACACGGGTCCGTGCCCCGGTCTGGGAGGATCCCACATGCCGCGGAGTGGCTGGGCCCGTGAGCCATGGCCGCTAGGCCTGCGCGTCCGGAGCCTGTGCTCCGCAATGGGAGAGGCCACAATAGTGAGAAGCCCGTGTACCGCAAAAAATAAATAAATAAATAAAAGATGTAAAATGTGACATCAAAAATATAAAACGTTGGGGGTGCATAAAAAGGTAGAACTTCAAAATATGTTCAAACTTATTATCAACTTATTGACTGTTATTAGTTGTTATATATAAGCCTCATGGTAGCCACAAAGCAAAAACCTATGGTAGATACACAAAAGATAATGAGAAAGGAATCTAAGTATACCACTAAAGGAAGTCACCAATCCACAAAGGAAGAGATCAAGAGAAGAAAGGAACAGAGAAGAAGTACAAAACAGCCAGAAAACAATTAACAAAATGGCAATAAATACATATCTATCAATAATTACTTTAAATGTAAATGAACTAAATTTTCCAATCAAAAGACAAAGAGTGGCTAAATGCATTAAAAAACACACATAAAAACTAAGACCCATCTATGCTGCTCACAAGACACTCCATCTGTAAGAACACAGACTGAAAGTGAAGGGATAAAAAAAGAGATTCCATGCAACAGAAACAAAAAGAAAGCTGAGTTACCTATACTTATCAGACAAAATATTATAGTCTTTAAAACAAAGACTGTAATAAGAGACAAAGAAGGAGATAATGATAAAGGGGTCAGTCCAGCAAAAGGATATACCAGGTATAAATATTTAGGTTCCCAACATAACAGCCACCTAAATATATACAGCAAATATTAACAGGCTAAAAAGAAGGAGAAATAGACAGCAATACAATAATAGTAGGGGACTACAATACTTCACTTACATCAATGTATAGATCATCCACACGAAAAATCAATAAGGAAACTTAGACCTTAAATGACACATTAGATCAAACAGACTTAACAGATACACACAAAATATTCCATCCAAAAGCAGCAGAATACACATTCTTCTCAAGTGCGCTTGGAATACTCTCTAGGATAGATCATATGTTAGGCCACAAAACAAGTCTTAATAAATTTAAGAAGACTGAAATCATATCATGCATCTTTTCTAACAACAATGGTATAAAAGTAGAAATTAATTAGAAGAAGAAAACTGGAAAACTCACATATAGGTGGAGAATAAACAACATGCTATGGAACAACCAGTGGGTCAAAGAAGGAATCACAAGAGAAATAAAAGAATACCTAAGACAAATGAAACTGGGAATAAAACATACCAAAATTTATGGAATACAGCAAAAGCAGTTCCAAGAAGGAAGTTTATAGCAATAAACACCTACCTCAAGACATGAGAAAAATTACAAACAAACAACCTAACACTACACCTCAAGAAATTAGGAAAAGAAAAACATGAAACCCAAGTTAGTAGAAGGAAAGAAATAAAGAACAGAGCAGAAATGAATGAAATAGAGACTAAAAAGACAGCATAAAAGATTAATGAAGCTAAGAGATGGTTCTTTGAAAAGATAAACAACACTGACAAATTTTAAGCTAGACCCACCAAGAAAAAAAGAGAGATACCACAGAAATACAAAAGATCATAACAGACTACTATGAAGAATTACACACCAACAAATTTGACAACCTAGAAGAAATAAATTCTTAGAAATATACAACCCTTGAGACTGAATCATGAAAAATAGAAAATCTGAATATACTGAAGAGAAATAAGGAGATTGAATCAGTAATCAAAAACCTCCCAACAAAATAAAGTCCAGGACCAGATGGCCTCACTGGTGAATTCTACCAAACATTCAAAGAATAATTAATACCAATCCTTGTCAAACTCTCCCAAAAAATACAACAGGAAGGCAAACTTCCAAAATTCATTTTATGAGTCCAGCATTACCCTGATACCAAACTAGACAAGGATACCATAAAACTACAAGCCAATATCCCTGATGAATAGAGATGCAAAAATTCTTACCAAAATATTAGCAGTGATCAGAATTCATAGCACTAAACATTTTTATCAATAAAAATGAAAAACTGAAAACCAATAAATCAAGTTTCAAGCTCATAGAAACTAGTGAAAGAAAAAAGTAAACCAAAAGAAGATACAAAGAAGGGAATAATAAAGATAAAAGCAGAAATTGATGATAGAGAATTTAAAAATAGATCTAGTAAATAAATTAAAATCCTATTTTAAAAAATTAACAAAATAGACAAAACCACTAGTTAATTTGATCATTAAAAAGGGAAAAAGCATAAATACTGAAAAATGACAAGGTAGAAATAACCATTGAAACAGAAGAAATTTTAAGTCATGAGAGACTACTTTGCACATCTTGCTGCAAATAAATTTGAAAACTTAGATGAAAGGGATAATTGCCTACAGAAATACAGCTGATCAAAATTGATGCCCTTGGGCTTCCCTGGTGGCACAGTGGTTGAGAGTCCGCCTGCCGATGCAGGGGACACGGGTTCGTGTCCCGGTCTGGGAAGATCCCACATGCCGCGGAGCAGCTAGGCCCGTGAGCCATGGCCACTGGGCCTGTGCGTCCAGAGCCTGTGCTCTGCAATGGGAGAGGCTACAACAGTGATAGGCCCACGTACCACAAAAAAAAAATTGATGCCCTTAATAATAGAAGCTTAAACAGACGAATTTCTGTAGAAGAAATAGAGAAAGTTATTAAGAAATTACCTAACATAAACGTGGAATTCTACCAAAGCTTCAAAGACTGGTACCTAAATGTTTCATCATTATTCCAGAGCATTAAAATGAAGGAAAACTTCCTAATACCTTTTTTAAGGCAAGTATAACATTGATACCTAAACCTGATAAAGATGATTAAAAAAAACTACAGAGCAATATCACTCATGAATATTCATGCAAAAATACTAAAGAATCTGCAAACAGAATTCAACACCATACCAAGAAAGTAATATACTATAACCAACTTGGATGTATTCCAGGAATGCAAGGTTGGTTCAATATTAGGATATCTGTTAATATCATATACCATAATAAAAACCAAAAGGGAAAAATATTAAAAATCTGTGGGAAAAATCATAATTATTTTCATAGATGCTGAAGAAGCCTTCAATAAAAATCAACATCCATTGAAGATAAAAATACTCAAGAAAATAAGAATTGAGTTTTTAACAAGAGCAAACATATATAAAAATACAGATTTCACTTCATTTATCTATAAATATATATGTTTATAAAATATATTATATTATATAAAATTATATATATATGTGTGTGTGTGTGTGTGTGTGTGTGTGTGTGTGTATACACATAGTTGATCCTTAAACAATATGGGTTTGAACTGCACAGGTCCATTTGCATGCAAATTTTTTCAATAAATATAGCACTTGTATTTTCATTTTACAAAACCTTAAATTAACTAAGTGTGGGGAAAAGTCTGTGTTCAATTAGAGATCACAATATGTAGAATCAAAAAAACTAGGATTTGAGTCCTCATTCTATACAAACGGTTTTACCTTCCTGCCCTTGAGTGAGGCATCTATCAATTCCTTTGTCTTTGAGGCAGAAATAGCAGCACATGGATTTTCTAATGCAGTGGGGTGGGGTTAGGGGGAGCAGTCAACTGCACAAACATAAATTTTATACACACACACACACACACACACACACACACACACACACACACACAAACTCCCCAGGCCAACCTTAACATGGAACCACTCAGAGAAAGGAATTCTGGAAAATGTAGTTCCACCTTAATTAGATTGACACAGTTCAAACCTCACATTCTGACCAGCAATGAGTATAGGTGGCCTGTAGGGGAGCTGGTCACATTCTATTTCTTGATTTGGGTGGTGATTTCATGGTTGTGTTCACTTTGAAATAATTCACTGGCCCCTACACTTATGATCTGAGCGCTTTTCACTAAGTATATTATACTTTCACTAAATAAGCCATTTTTCAAAAGAAAATAAATGTGTTATGAAGTTATAAATATTAAAATAATTTGGTACTGGCTCAGAAATAGACAAACAGTTCAGTGGAATAAAACAGAAGACATACAGATGGCCAAAAAGCACATGAAAATTTGCTTAACATCACTAATTATTAGAGAAATGCAAATCAAAACTACAATGAGGTATCAGCTCACTTTGGTCGGAATGGCCATCATCAAAAAGTCTACAAACAATAAATGCTGGAGAGGGTGTGGAGAAAGGGAACCTTCCTACACTGTGAGTGGGAAGGTAAATTGGTACAACCACTATGGAGAACAATATGGAGGTTCTTTAAAAAACTAAAAACAGAACTACCACATGATCCAGCAATCCCACTCCTGGGCAGATATCCAGAGAAAACCATAATTTGAAAAAATACGTGTACCCCAATGTTCATTGCAGCACTATTTACAAGACTCAAGACATGGGAGCAACCTAAATGTCCATCGACAGAGGAATGGATAAAGAGGTGGTACATGTATACAACAGTGGAATATTACTCAGGCATAAAAAAGAATGAAATAATGCCATTTGAAGCAACATGGATGGACCTGGAGATTATTATACTAAGTGACGTAAGTCAGACAGAGAAAGACAAATATCATATGATGTCACTTATATGTGGAATCTAAAAAGATGATACAAATGAACTTATTTACAAAACAGAAACAGACTCACAGACTTTGAAAACCAACTTATGATTACCAAAGGGGACATGTGGAGGGGGGAGATAATTTAGAAAGTTGGGATTAACATATATACACTACTATATATAAAATAATCAACAAGGACCTACTGTATAGCACAGGGAACTCTACTCGGTATTCTGTAATAACCTATACGGGAAAAGAATCTAAAAAAGAATGGATATATGTATATGTATAACTGAACCACTTTGCTGCACACATGAAACTAACACAGCATTGTACATCAACTATACCCCAATATAAAATACAAATTGTTAAAAAACAGAAAGAAATTAAATGTGTTGTAAAGTTATAATCATTAAAATAATTTGGTACTGGCTCAGAAACAAACAGTTCAATGGAACAAAAGAGAAAGTCCAGAAATAGTCAACATTTGAATTTGCTATGTAATTAAGATGGTCTGAATAAAGAGTTAACAAAACCCTTTCTCCTTTTCCAAAAGGAAAAGACCTTGGATTCACTTTCTCCCAGCATTATTTGCCTGGAAACCTAATAGGGTAGGGTGTCAGCTGTGTTACCAGGCAGCATTGCTTATAGTAAAAATGACCCCCTAATGAGTAAATTGCACCTAGTCTGGGAGGCTTTTAATGCCTGGTGGGAAGCAGGGCCCTGGGGCTTCACTATGAGGTTCACCCTGTGAGCGAGTGCATACTTCCATGCAGGGCCCTGGAAGTGATGTTCATGAGCTTTTACAAACAATATTGGTTCCTATGGTGGTCTTGGTTCTTGTCTGGCTTTGTTCCGTTATACCTGTGCTGCTCCTTGGAGGCCAAAAGTCTAGTTCCTGGACTCTGTAAGGACCCCTAGTGATGACACATCTGATGCTGTTCTGCTGACATGCTGTAATTCCTGTCCTGTGTCCTTCTATAGATCTAAATGAGGCTGATGCCAGGTGTGGCCTATTGGTCTTGTGACTGTGAGTGTCCCACTGGACTGAGTCACTGTGCTGGTCAAGCAGAGCGGACATTGCAGGTGGCATTTCAAAACAGTGGTAAAAAATTATTCCGTAAAGTCAGTCGAGACACAGACTGGTTAGTCAGCCTTTTAGTAAAACAAAGGTGGGTTTCCACCTCATCCTACCTCAGTACCAGCCTTTATATTCAGATGGATTTCACACTTAAAGGGGAAGAACACCACATCTGGGTATATACTGAAAAGAATTGAAAGCAGGACCTTGAACAGAAATTTGTGCACCAATGTTCATTGCATTATTCACAATAGCAAAAGGTAGAAACAACCCAACTGCCTATCAATGGATGAATGGATAAATAAAAGTTGGTATATAATAGAATGGAATATTATTCAGCCTTCAAAAGGAAGGAAATTCTGACACATATTACAACGTGAATGAACCTTGAAGACATCATGCTAAGTAAAATAAGCCAGTCACAAAGGACAAAAATGGTATGACTCCACTTATGAGTAGTCAAATGCAGGTTCCTAGAGACCGAAAGTAGAATGACAGTGGCCAAGGGCTGGGGGAGAGAGAATAGAGAGCTCTCATTTAACAGGTACAGCGTTTCAGTTGAGAAAGATGTAAAAGTTCTGGAGATGATGGTGGTGATGGTTGCACAAACATGTCACTGTACTGAATGTCACAGAACTATATGCTTACAAATGGCTAAAATGATCAATTGCATGTTATGTACATTTAACCACACTTTTAAGAGGTGGGGACAAAACCATAAAAGTACTAGATTATATGAGTGGAAAGTTTTGTCATCTTGTGGAGAGAAAGACAGTTCTAAGAATGACACCCCAAACAGAAAACCTATAGGGAAAAAAGAAAGACTAGAGGGCTTCCCTGATGGCACAGTGGTTAACAATCCGCCTGCCAATGCAGGGGACACAGGTTTGATCCCCGATATGGGAATATCTCACATGCTGCAGAGCAACTAAGCCCGTGCGCCACAACTACTGAGCCTGCGCTCTACAGTCCGCGAGCCACAACTACTGAAACCTGTGCGCCTAGAGCCCGTGCTCTGTGCCAAAAGAAGCCACCGCAATGAGAAGCCCGTGCACCGCAACGAAGAGTAGCCCCCGCTCGCGGCAACTAGAGAAAGCCCTCGTGCAGCAACAAAGACCCAACATAGTCAAAAATAAATTAAATTTTTAAAAATACCAACTAGGAAAAAGAGTCCTTTATTTTATAAACAAAATTAACAAGCCAACAACATACCCACTGAGTTTTCTCCTCCTCATCTACCTGTGTCTTGCACCTGTGGCCCACCTGGTATGGTGATGAGGCCCCCACCTCTGGGCAGGCAGTTGGCATCCACACGGGTCCTGGCTTACAGCTGGGAGAGACCACTTCAGTCTGAACCTCACAGAGGATACACAAGGCCTCCTCACTGTCAGATGAGCAACCATGGCAAATGCAACAGGTTCCTTTCCCCCAAATCCTCCTGAAATAAAAAGATGTGTGATAAGCAAGACTTTGGGGGTTTTTCAAAGCCTCCGGTAGCACTGGGGTTGCCCCTCATCCACAGCCAGGTGCTCTGCCCTCTTTCCAGACCCAGAAGAGGTCCTCCTGCTGCCAAGTTACTTGAGTCAAATTGGTGAATGGTTGGTGATTTCAGGACTGTCTCCAACAAACCACCTATCATACCCATTAAACTCAAATCATAGCCTTACTTCTCAGCAGCTGATGGACCAGGGAAGAAATCTATTTGAATCTGATGCTTATTAAAAATGATGTGTTTCACATACTTCTCTGAAATGCAAGAGAAATGATGCTTTTCAAGTGACAGATTTCTTCCCTCCTTACTTCCTGCAGGAGAGCCACCAGTTCAGGGACCTGTTTCTCATGCTCTTCCAAAGCCCTTTCAACATCATTGAATCGTTACCCACAGTAGCACCACCAACTACTTCATATCCCAACCACTCTCCAGTGACTCCCTGTACCAGCAAATGTGAGCTGTCTTCTCTTTCTTCTCCACCGTGAGCATCTGGGAACCCCTATTCCTGACACGCTAGTTCTGTTTGGCAGTTGAGGGCATCCTGAACTCAGGACAAACTCAAGTTTGCTTGTTCAGTACCTGTAATTCATACACAGCCTCTACCACTGGGAGACTCTTTAAAATGCCTAAGAACTTTAAAATTCAGATAATGGCACTAATTAAGAATGTCTTAATATGGTCCCTCAAATCTGTACAGTCCAATATGGCAGCCAAAGCTATTTCAATTTTAATTTCAATTAAATTTTAATAAATTAAAATTAAGTAGAATTTAAAATTCAGCTCCTTAGTCGCACTAGCCCCATTTCAACAGCTCAATAATGTCTAGTGCCCACCGAATTGGACCGCACAGACATGGAACATTGACATCACAGGAAGTTCTATTGGACAGCACTACCTTAAACCATGGATCTCTGCCCAAACTCTTTCCAGCACTCATTAAATGTCTGTGCTTCTATAATTACCAGGTGTAGTGAGATGACATGCCTGTTCCTAGCCTTCAGCTTCCATATTAACCTTCTTTCCATTTCTGGGTTGGGTGCTGGGGGAGCACAAAGCACTACCCTGCTCTTAATACCCTGACCTCACCACTCCCAGGAATTCTGGGGAACACTGAAGGGCTGTGCCATAAAAAGGGGACATAAGCACGTGTAGGATACCTTCCTTAGCCTATTGCCAACAACAGCGAGTTCTAGGAGCTGGTTATAATCAGCACCCCTGTTGCTGTGAGCCCAGGGATCCCTGGCACGGCAATGCAGTGTGCCTACAACTTCTCTTAACTCTGCAAAGTGCTTGGAAATTAACAAGTGCATCACAGGGTATCCCAAGTATCGGTGACTTTCTATTTTCAAGCCACAGAGACCTTATAAGTATTAGCTCATAGAATGACTAGTAAAAGGCAGTTATTTGAGACCAACAACTCTTGGCATGGCTCACCTTGTGACAGCTTTTCACCACCACCACCACCCCATCTAGAAGACAGCCAGGAGTTGCGTTATGGCCTGGAGCCAAGTAGAGACTGAGGTAATGCTGGGTCAGTCTGGACCCCCAGTCCATTCGTGGCAGCCTCTCAGCACTTCTGCACCTTTTCCAGTTACCAAGGGAGTGCGCCTTTGGGTAGGTAGACTCTACCACCAGTCAGTCATGAAGGATTCCAGCCAAAGAAAACCCCATGACCTACAATGGAAGGGCTATTCTGGACAGGTGAGGCTTAAAGGTTTCTGATTCCTACTGCCTTTAATGGATTATTAACAACTCTTCTCACACCTACAAGGCCAATTCTGCCTCACCTGCTCCAAGGTGCTAGCTGAAGGGAGTTTCCCTGTGTTGTTTTCTATGATTCCCTGCAGTATAGTCCCCGCTTTCCCTCCTTCCTTCAGAATTAAAAATTAGAAGAATCTCGGGAGTTTCTTTTGCTTCCTGAGATGTCTGAAATTGGCCCACAGAAGCCAGTAGGCCTCCCCATCTCCACTGCCTTTAAAAACATATATAAGTTCTTGATTCTTCCTAGAGAAGACCTCTGGCTTGTGATGAGACTAGAATCATTTGTATAAGGCAAAGCCGAAGATCTCTATAAAGCGCTTCAGCAGGCAAGTACCTGGGCCATGTACCCTCTCCGTATTTTTAATTCTTGCATCGCCAGGAGAGTCTAGTAAATCCTCCAAAAGCCACCTCTGTCTCTTAGTCTCTGAGAAGTTTAGCCATGTTTCTATAGACGCCTCTCCCTCCCCCAGCATGCACTTTCTGCTTCCAGAAACCACCAGCTTTACAGCCAGGCTATTTCAGTGGTCCTACCATTTGTTCCCTAATTCCTGTCAGTCCAGATGGAGGTGGGGTTAGTCTGTCTTCTACGGGGATCTTCCTAAGACTCCACCTGATGTTCCAGAAACTTCCTGACTTTCCTAAACACAGTCCAACTTACTGCTGAAGTTTCATGATGGCAATAAATCCTCTTCTCTAGCAGGTGGCAGCCTGACAACTCGTGCAGAGAGTCCAGCAGAGTCCCACTCACACTGGGCCACCCACAAAGCCGTGGCCCCTCACACCCTCCCACCAGCACAGCCCCGAGACTGCAGACAGGGCACAGAATATGGCGTCAGGCACAGCTGCAGGGACTCTTGCTGCCTGGAGTGGTGTTTATATTGACCTCAGAACAGGCACACCTGGGGAGGGCTGGCCGGCAGGGTCAGGCGGCCCAGGTCAGACAATCCTCACCCATCAGGGGCTCACATTGCAGAAAATGGACCTCGCTGAACCGGCCAGGTCCAAGAAACAGGTGTGGGCTCATGAGAGTCAGGATAGACAAGGGGCTGCAGCTCCGGCTTGTTTTCTAATCATTTTATCGGGCCCATGAGTGGGAGACAACTTCAAGATGACCCTCTCCTAATGAGAGGAACCAAGGAGTCAGGGAGAGGAGGGGTGATGGGTGGAGACAGAGGTGTGGTGCCCCGGCTGCAGTGGAAGTCTCTGGAAGACCAGGCAGAGGGAGGCCGCACAGAGTGATGCCCAGGGTCACAGACCTGTTGGAGATGCTGTTTGTTAGTTCAAGTCCTACTCTGAGGTGCTCTGTGTCAGCTGTGAGTGACAGGCGATCTGGGGAGCTCTGCAATGAGGGCTATGTACACGGTTCCTGTGTGCCCAGCCCTGCAGGCATACCTGCCCAGGGGAGCTCCTTATACTGGGAGGGTATTGACCACGAGAGCCCCGTGGGCGTCTGGGTAGTTGCACACGTGAGCTCCATATCCTGGGAGTGGCCTGACCAAAATAGCTCCGTGGGCTGCTGGGGACCCGCCCAGGTGAGCCCCATATCCTGGGTGGGGCCTGACCACGAGAGCCCCATGGGCTGCTGGGTAGTTGTGCAGGTGAGCTCCATAATCTGCGATTGCCCTGACCACGAGAGACCCGTGGGTTGCTGGGGACCTGGTAAAGGATGTCAGGACACTCAGTGAAGCCACCGTGGATGTACATCCACTAGTTCCTAATTCCTACACCCTTCTGGTCATTCTACCATCCACCAGGACATGCTATTCTGTACTAGATTTCAATGATGCGTTTTTCTGTATTCCATTGGTCCCAGAAAGGCTCTGCTGCCCTAGTAACCAGATTTGGGAATGGAGAAATGCAGCCGCCTTGTGGCAATTTCCCACAACAGCAGCATTAAACCCAGTGCTAATGGTCACTAAATATTCACACTCATTGCAGGCCTGTGAATGACACCTGCCCTCAAAAACAATCCTGGGGTCGAAAATTGACAAAAAAATTCAAAAGAGTACAACCATCCAAGAAGACAATTTCAAAAGGTTAATTGTACTCTCCGTTTTTTTCTGTTTTTCTGTACCAGAAATTTAAAAAGGCATGGAAAAATGCTGAACATTAGGAATAATTAAAGATATGCAAATCCAAATTACAAAAAACTCTCAGCTCACACCAGTCAGAATGGCCATCAGCAAAAATTCTGCAAACCATAAATGCTGAAGGGATTTTGGAGAAATGCCTACCCTTGGTTCAACGTGGGACATGGTAAGAGCCAGTAAGGAAAACAAAAATGAGGTGCCTTGTAAAGGTAGGTACCCACTGCTGAGCCTATCGCCTGAGGGGATGAGAATCAAAAGGACACAGGCTGAGTTTCACTGGTGGCGCAGTGGGTGAGAGTCCACCTGCCAATGCAGGGGACATGGGATCAAACCCGGTTTTGGAAGATCCCACATAACACGGAGCAGCTGGTCCCGTGAGCTATGGCTGTTGGGTCTGCACATCTGGTGCCTGTGTTCTGCAATAGGAGGGTCCACGGCAGCAAGAGGACCATGTACCACACAAAAACTAAAGAAACAGGCTGGCAATCCTGCACTCCAGCAATATTTACCATATCCAGCACTTCGAAGCTACGAAAATGTCCATCAAGAGAGGAATGCACAAAGAAGAAGTGGTCCATGAACACAATGGAATATGACTCCGATTATAAATATAAATTCAATTTATAAAACAAACAAAAGTAAGGAGACATCAGATTTTGGGGGCACATTCCACTCTAATATATAACCGAGGAACACCACTGCCAGGATGGTCTGTTTACCTACTTACCAGATTGGGAAAAGCAGAAATTCTGCCTCCCTCTGGCCATCACCTGCAACAGCAGCTTTAAAACCTGTGCTAAGGGTCACTTCATATGCACCAGTACTGCAGGATTGTGAATGAAACCTGCCCTCAAAATGTCTTGAGGGAGGTAATGGCCAAAATATTTCTAAATGTCACACATACTTCACAAAAACAATTTGAAGAGGTAAGCTGTACTCACAGTTTGAAGAAAAAAGGACATGCCAGAAAGCTCAATTTCAAGGGATTATGAGACGCATGAAAATCCAACCACAAAGTGGTATCAGCACACACTAGTCAGAATAAATATCAGCAATAATACTACAAACAATAAATGCTGAAAGTGTTGTGGAGAAGACCATAAACTCAACTTTAAATGGCACGTAACCTGGTAAGAGCCACTAATGTGAACAGAATGGAGGTGCTTTTACAAGGTAAACATTTTGCTACCATATGATCCAGCAGGCCCACTCCTGGGCCTATACCCTAAGAAGACAGAATTGGAAAGACACAGGCAGGCAAATGTGCATTGCCGCAGCATTACAATAGCCATGACATGGAAGCAACCAAAAAGTCCATCAACAGATGAGTGGACAAAGAAGAAGTGGTACATGTACAGACAGAATATTAGCCAAGGAAAAAAAGGACACAATGCCATGTGCAGTACCGTAGATGAGTCTAGAGGTAATCACGTGAATTGCTGTAAGTCAGAAAGAGAAAGATACATATCATATGATATCACTTATAGGTGTTACCAAAAAATTGATAGCAGTGAAGATATTTCCAGAGAGAAGGGGAATCACAGATTCATTAAACAAACTTATGGTTCACCAATGGAAAGGTGTGAGGATTGGATACATTAGGATATTGGGGTTAACAGACATATACAAACACAGGTGAAATATATAATCACAAAACACGGAATACCAAGAGAAGAATACTTAACATTCTCTCATAACGTACATGGGGAAAGGATCCCAGGAAGAACAGACATATGTATATGTGTAAAAGAACCACATCTTGCACATCTACAACAAACCAAACATTGTAATCAAACTTGCTGTGATCAAAAATAAAAATTAAATTAAAAAAAACGAACAAGAGGTAGCGAGACAAACTTAAGGGGCATTTTCCTGGCACATTCCATTCTAAATTACAAACTAGAACACGACTTCCATTGAGGTTCTGTGCCCTAGTAACCAGATTTGGTAAAGAGAACGGCTGCCACCTTGTGGCCGTTTCACACAACAGCAGCTTTAATCCCAGCGCTAATGGTCAGTTGATATTCAACATAATTGCAGGTCTGTAAATGACAGCTGCCCTGAAAACAAATCCTGGGGTCGTATATCGACCAAAAAATTCAAAAGACGTTCATATTTCAAAACGACAGTTTCAAGAGGCATATTTTATGCACATTTGTGTTCTGCTTCTTTTTCTTTCTTTCTTTCTCTTTTTGTTAAAAAACGGGAAAGGAAAAAGGCAACCCTCAGAATGGGAGGAAATATTTGCCAACGAATAAATGGACAAAGGTTTTATCTCCAATATATATAAACAGCTCATGCAGCTTAATATTAAAAACAACAACCCAATACAAAAATGGGTAGAAGATCTAAATAGACATTTCTTCAAAGAAGACACAGAGATGGCCAAGACGCACATGAAAAGCTGCCCAACATCACTAATTATTAGAGAAATGCAAATCAAAACTACAGTGAGGTATCACCTCACCCCTGTTAGAATGGGCATCATCAGAAAATCTACAAACAACAAATGCTGGGGAGGGTGTGGACAAAAGGAACCCTCTTCCACTATTTGTCGGAATGCAAATTGATACAGTCACTATGGCGAACAGTATAGAGGTTCCTAAAAAAACTAAAAATAGAATTACCATATGATCCAGCAATTCCACTTCTGGGCATATGCCCAGAGAAAAACATAAATCAAAAAGACACATTCACCATAATGTTCATTGCAGCACTATTTACCATAGGCAGGTAATGGAAGCAACCTAAATGCCCACCGACAGACAAATGGATAAAGATGTGGTACATATATAAAATGGAATATTACTCAGCCATACAAAGGAATGAAACTGGGTCATTTGTAGAGACGTTGAAGGATCTAGAGACTGTCATACCGAGTGAAGTAAGTCAGAAAGAGAAAAACAAATATTGTATATTAATGCATGTATGTGGAACCTAGAAAAATAGTTCAGATGAACCGGATTGCAGAGCAGAAATAGAGACACAGAGGTAGAGAAAAAAAACGTATGGACACCAAGGAGAGGAAACCATGGGGTGGTGGTGGTGGGATAAGTTCGGAGATTGGGATTGACCTGTATACAGGTATATGTATAAAATAGATAACTAATAATAACCTGCTGTATAAATAAATAAAGAAAATTAAATTTCAAAGTTTTTAAAAATAAATAAAATTTAAAAATAAAACAGAAAAATGTTCTTCCCTTCACACAGATGTACTTATATGAATGAATTATTTCCATGCTTATATCTATAAATACATAAAAGAGGAATAAAATCTACGTTGAACCAAAAAAGAAAAAAAGCCAGAACCCACCAGTTATACAGAGGAAAACCCTATCAAGGCACTTGCTCCAGTGGTAAACAATTCTGAAGATGGTCAGAGGTGGGGAATTATCTCCCATGCAGCCAGCAGCCCCCCCTCAAGGAGCATCCTCATTGCAAACCTGGGGGACCGTGCCAAGGCGTCTGTGAGTAAACGTGAGCTGAGCCCCAGGCCAGCTGCTGCTGAACTATTCCCACCCTTCCCAGGTAAAACACCATTTTGTCTTTAAGTTACTTGTTGGAACAACTGCACAAATATGAAAAAGATATAATATCAGGCATCCTCTGCCCCCAGTGCCTACTAATACATGATTTTCTGCCACTTTAATGATAAAAACAGAACATTTCAGCATTCCACTGCCCTTATTATTTTTCATTGTTCTTGATATTTGTACTGAATACATCTTTCAATATTTTAAAAACGGAACATTTATTTAGGTTGTTCCACACACAGCCTTTAGTGGTAAGGGTTTTTGTTATACTTCTATTATGTTTCCTTTATAAATCATTATACTGTTTATATAGTCAATTTTATAGGCATTTATCCTATGATATTGATGAAATTAATACATAGAGAGCAATAGTAGAAGTTGATTGGACTTGAGAGCCTCTATTAGCACAGTTAAATATAAATATTATATATATATATATATATATATATAAGCTAAATTATATGCTGAGTGAGATTCTCCTACTCTTTTCACTCTGTGCCCCTCAAGCCTGTAAGAAATGGAATATTTGTTGCCATCTCAGTAAACAAAGGATGTCACAGTCATCAGCCCTTGCAGCCCTCCAGTGTGAGGCGCAGGCCCTGAGGAACACAGGATATGCAAATACAGAATATGCAGGCCCCAGAGCGCTGAGGTGCAAAACAAAAGAAGGAATTCAGTGAGCCCAGACTCTGGTATCTTCGCACAGAAAGAATAGCGCTACATTCCTCACGTTGGGAGAGCTGGTTTTCCTTAGTTAACAATCAGCTGTTGATAGTCCCCATTACCTGCGCCAGTCCCCTGCCCTGTCCCGCCCCCCCACCGTACTTTAACTCAGGGAGGAAGGAGCGCAGAGGGACTCGGCTGAATACGGGGCCTGCGAGCCTCAGGAGGAGTTTTTAGCCGCTTTCCCCGCAGTCCGGAGGAGGGGCGCTGATGCTGCAGCTGGACCCTGCACCTCGCTTGCCCCGTTTCCCCTCAGGACGCTCAGGTAGACCCCCTCCCCACGCCCTCCAGGCCCCACTAGCCAGGCCGAGGGCAGGGGCGAGAGGAGGGACCGAAATTCCCAGGGACCAGGGATGGGGACAGCCCTTTCTGCACAGCAGTGGTGGGTGGCAATGAACCCCTGCCCCTCAGAACCTGGTCTTGCACTGCCGCCCGGGCACCGGACCAGGCGGAGGGTCGGTGCCCGCTTACCCGGCCCGCTCTCCCCACGACTGTCGCAGCTTCAGCAGCCAGGGCCCCTCCAGAGCCGGCAGCCTCAGTGAGGCCGCCCTCTCCTCGGGCTCCGGGGCAGTTCCGTGAAGGCGGAGGGAAGAGACCCCGAGCCGGGAGCTCCAGCTCTGCGGAAACACGGGCTCCGTTCTGGGCGCACGGGGTGGGACCGTTCTGACCCAAGGCCTTCTGGGAGTGAGGGGGGCGACGGGGGAGGGAGCCGCCAGGAGCGCAGGGCCCCGTCGGGGGTCCTGGAGGGGCGGCACGGCCTGAGGGCCCCGCCCACTCTAACCGCAGACCAGGCCTTTTTACTGGAATCCTACACATAACTGTTAGAAAGAAACGTGCTCTACAGTAAATATTCATAAATGATTGTCGCTGCTTTGCTTCCTATTCTATTAAACGTGTGAAGTCCATAAAACACTTTAAGTTCAGAGTTATCTATGAATTTTTACCTGTCCTTATTATGTCTCCGCTTCTCCCAATTGTGGTTAATGAATCAGAGACTGTGGCATCACTAGTTAAAAATGAGCTTGTTAAAAAATAGAACACAGGCACAGCGGACCTACTGAACCACCATCTGCACTTTTACAATCTCCCCAGTGTACTTTTGTACCCATGAATAGTTGGAAGGTTCATTTCTACCTCGACATGTCTTTTCTGTCTGAGAAATGCACACATTTTATCCAGTTTGATATAAATAGAACACTCAAAAATGCATATGCCTGTGTTGAAACCATCCTTTTATCATTTCTTTTCCAGATAAGTATAGTCTCTATACTGGTTTTGTGGATCACATGCCATACTCTTTTCTTGTAGTTAGAAATAAGATAGAGAAACTTATTTTCTAAATATATATATATATATATATATATATATATATATATTTCTTCTTGGGTCACATTATGAACTGTTCCCGTGGCCACACGGTATGTGTACTTTTAATTTCAGGGACTGCTGACATTCCAGGATGTGCCCATAGATTTCTCTCAAGAGGACTGGGAATGCCTGGACCAAGATCAATGGGAATTGTACAGGGATGTGATTTTAGAGAAGTATAGGAGCCTGCTCTCCTTGGGTGAGGATACCTTCCTTCCAGAATTCCTTATCCACCCACAGGGTTTAGAGTCCTTCATTTGTAGAATGTCTCCTGGAATCTTCTGCTTCCTACAATCGGGTTTCAGATTGCAACGTTTCAGGAAATATTGGGAGTTTGTCGGTATAATTTATCTTATTCTTTAATATTGCAGTCTCCCTTTTAATATACTTTGTAAGTGCTTGAGATGTGTCTATATGAACTGTGTACTATATGCTTCTGTTATAGTCCTTACAATATTTCATTGTCTTATTTTCTGTGACAATTTTCAATGGATTCTTTGGGCTTAAGGTTTACTAAAAGGGAGATTGTGATCCTGGGACTTCCCTGGTCATGCACTGGTTAAGAATTTGCCTGCCTATGCAGGGGACACGGGTTCGATCCCTGGTCCCGGAAGATCCCACTTGCCACGGAGCAACTAAGCCAGTGGGCCACAACTACTGAGACTGTGTGCCACAACTACTGAAGCAGGTGTGCCTTGGACCCTTGAGCCATTTATTTTTTGGAGAATCAACCATCTCTGAGTGATCAAAAGTTAGACCAGCTAGTCAAAATGCTTTATCACCTGTTCTTCTAAATCACTGATCAACGGAACAAGTTTTAATAGGGATAACAGTGTCATTGTATTCTGGAGTTCATATCGGCAATATGGTTTATGATCTTGATACTGGATCATGACATTTCAATGGTATAACTGCTATTAATTGTCTGTTCAATGATTAAAGTCTAACGTGATCTGAGTTCAAACTGGAGTCATCCTGGTTGCTTTCTGTCTATTGCAGATTTCTTCCAGTAAGAAAGGACAAGAGCAATACAGCTTACTTTACAAAATGTGTGCAAACTAAATGATGATATAATCTACATTCAATTAATTTATACATACCCTACTGTAGAACCGGGTTTGTTACGGTGGCAGAGCCTGGTAATTATGTAAAACTGAAACCTTTATCTGCACTGGTTCAAGTCCTCTTCCTAAGAATATGTTTATAATCAACATTCTTTCACAAATTACACAATTTAATTCACCATAGCATTCCTCATATTAACTAAATGGAAAATCCTAGGCTATATACAAATACAGAAAGGGCCAAAAATCATCAGCCCCCATGGATGACTACAACCCATTGCTGAGGCATTCAAATTACTTATTAAAGAACCACTACGTCCATCAACATCATCAGTTTATATATTATTGCCCCAATGCTAGCTTTAACCCTGGCTCTCACAACATGAATTCCTCTTCCCATATCTTATCCACTAATGAATATAAACAGAGGCATATTATTTATATTAGCCATATCACACCTAGCCATTTATTCCATCCTCAGATCTGGATGAGCTTCACATTCAAAATATTCACTCACTGGAGCCCTAGGGACAGTAGCACACACAATCTCCTATGAAGTAATGTAGCAGTTTTTGTATTCTCAGTCTTACAGAGAAATGGATCATTTACACTTTCAACAGTAATTATAACACGAGAACACCTATGACTAATTTTCTCCTGACCCCTACCCAGAATTTGATTATCTCCACAGTAGCAGAAATCCAATGAAGCCCCACTTGATTTAACAGAAGTAGAATCAAAACCTGCATATGTCTTCAATGTAGAAAATGTAGCAGGCCCATTCACCCCGTCCTTCCTAGAGAATATGTCAATTTCCTTATAATAAACGTTTCCAGGGCCTCCCTGGTGGCGCAAGTGGTTGAGAGTCCGCCTGCCGATGCAGGGGATACGGGTTCGTGCCCCGGTCTGGGAGGATCCCATATGCCGCGGAGCGGCTGGGCCCGTGAGCCATGGCCGCTGAGCCTGCGCGTCCGGAGCCTGCGCGTCCGGAGCCTGTGCTCCGCAACGGGGGAGGCCACAACAGTGAGAGGCCCGCATACCGAAAAAAAAATAAATAAATAAATATAATAAACGTTTCCACAACAATCTATTTTAGGAGCATTTGACATTCCCTAGGTGCCAGGATGATAGATACTTTCTTCTTGTGGATATAGATTTTTAAAAAAAATTTTTTTTATAGTTTTACTACCTTTAAACAAAATATCCTCCATTGCTGTGGAATATTCCTTCATAGGAGCGTGCATGGTTCATTTCTGCATCCGCATGTGATGGCCTTCAGGTTCTTTCAGGTTTGGCTCCTGTGGCTGCAGAGTCTATGTCCGTGTGTCCTGGTGCAGGGATGGGGTGTTTGTGTTCAGCTGGGAGGAACGCTGTGGGTCTGTGTGCACGGACTTCACTCTCTGAGGCCCGATTGCTTCAGAAGTGGTTGCACCCCGCGCTGTGCACCAGGCTTTCCATTGCTCCACATCCTGCTGATATTTGATACTATGTCTTCATGTCTTCCATTCTGGTAGATGTGTGCACAGTAGTTTTCTTATGGTTTTAATCCCTCAGTTGTTAGTGAAGTTGTGCATCTTGTGGTACTCATGGACTACTTCCTGTTGTTTTTTATAAACTGTTTTAAAAATTGTGGTCCAATACACAAAACATCAACTTTACTATCTTAACCATTTTTAAGTGCACATTTCAGGGTCCAGAAGTAATTCACACTGTTGTGCAAACCTGACTGCCATCGTCCTCCAGAATTTTTCATCTTGAAAAATTGAAACAGTCCCCATTAAACACTCAGTCCCCATTGTCCCTCCCAGAGCCCCTGGCACTCAACATCCTACACTCTATGTTTCTGACTCCTCTAAGGGCCTTGTATGAGTGGATCAAGCACTGTCTGTTTGTTGGTGTCTAGCTTACATCACTGAGCATTAATGCCCTCAAGGTTCATCCCTGCTGCAGCCTGTGTCACAATTGCCTTCCGTTTTAGGCTGAATAACATTCCCTTGTATTGATGGACCATGTTTTTCTTCTCCATTCCTCCATTAGTGGACACATGTAATATCTACATTCATTTCTCCTGTCATAATATTTGTAGAATAAGTCAGAAATTCCTATGAATCAAAAGTCATTTGCCATTAACTTTTTTCTTAAACTTTTTATTGTGAAAAACATCAAAACTAAGAAAAGGGAAAATACATGTCAGTTTAACTTGTGTTCAGGACTTATTGCTTTACGGATTAACTTTATGGAATCACTTTGTTCCCTGTGTGTGTGCTATGTATGTGCGTGTGCATGTGCCTGCTTGCATACTGATGCTGTGCATGTGCATATGTATGTGCACTTGAACACGTTAGTTAGTGTGCATTTGCTCACGTTAGTGTGTGCATGGGCATATGCGTGCATGTGTGTTCATATGCTAGTGTGTGAATATATTTGTGCTGGGCACCTGCATATGTTTGGTGTGTGCTGTGCCTGCCTGTGTGCACAACTGTGTGTTTGCTGGAACCACTTGCAGATATATCCACACGCAGCTGCTCTAACAATCCTGTGTAACCATGTAAAGGTCACAGATCTCAGGGATTTAAATGGATGGAGCAGGATGTCCTGACACAGAGTCTGTCTTCCAATGACTGTCACTTTCTCAGTAACATACTTCACACCTTCTTTAAGCCCCATTGTGGGTCTAGTTTAGACCCCCATTACAATCAGTCACCTACCCCAGGTCCCCTAAAGCTCCAATGTCACAGTTGGAGAGCCTGGCCAAGGCTGGGGGTGCCCCAACTGTTGGCCTGGCCTCCAGGCTCTGCACTTGGCTCCTGTGTTCCCATCTCTCAGCCAGGCCCCGACTTGGATTGGGCCGTCACCTCTTTCCTCACAGGGCCCCATCGCCCAGTCAAGGGGGTTCATTCTCCCAAAGTCAGCATCAGGAGTGGGGGTGTGACAGTCCCCACTGGGTCTCCTTCATGTGAGACCTTGTGCTTTTGAAAGAGCAGGTGCCCTGCCCTCGGGGGTGGGGGCTGGGGGGTGACATGTGGCCCACGATGGGCAGGTGGGTCACCAGGTGGGGCGGGCCAGTGTGCAAGGAGTTCTGTGGTGGGTTCTCCTCTCCAACGGCTTCTGTGCCCCTACCTCTCCTCGTTCCTCCCCTCGAAGGCAGTGCGGTGCCCGGGACCAGAGCCATGGGAGCCGTCAGCCACTGGCCCGTCTACACACACAAACACACACACGCACACACACACACACACACACTACAGGGAAGCAGGACCTGAGTGCAGGGCTCTCAGCGGCCCTGAGCGCCCCGCCCGGAATCGGCCAGCAAAATGGACAGACTGGATCTCTGGGCCTGGACCATGCAGGACTGTCCTGCCTGGGCTTCCAGTGTAGCTGCCTCCTTCTGGAAGCCTGGGAGGATGGAATCAGGCCACTTCTTGTCTGTCCTGGCAGCAGACTGGGCTGCACTCTCAGAAGCTCGTGGCTCACCCGTGGATCCTGACCATCAGGTGGCCAGAGATATTGGTAACATTTCTCTTTTGCCTGTTGAAATGTTTAATGACAAAGATTTTGTTCAGTTTCCTGATGTGGGTGTCCAAAGATGAGAGACCCATGTGTGTGATCTGTACCTCCTATGAGATCAGCCCTAAGCTAGTTTAAACATGATCAAGTTCTGTCTACACGGTAGATTTAGACCTCTGCATGTCCTGTCTACTGTTTATGTTTAGAGCTGACCATGTGTTGTCTATACTAAGAAGATTTAGACCTGACCATGTTCTCTGTACACTAGGACTATGGGAACCTGGGTGGAAACCCGGACTGGCCTCAGGACTGGGAAGCTCCGTGCCTGCATCTGAAAGTCAGAGCTTAGATGTCTGTGGTCTGGAGCTGAGGTGCGCTTGTCTAAGTAACAGCCTCTCTTCTGAGTGTGGTTACCTGGTCCTCCCAAGGGTCAGTGTTATGGTCGGGGCCTTAGTCTTAATTTCTGCAAGGTTCACCTTCCCTGGGGCTCATGGAGAATCTGCAGGAGGGCTACCTGGCAATAATTCTAATTCACCAGCACTTGCATGGTGTGTAGGGAGGCAGGTTTAGCTGGTGAATTGATGGCAGGGCACGCAGATCGGGCAAAAGGCCGATGGGTAACAGCTGAAGCTGCTGCTGAGCTCTCCTTCCAGTCTACCATCCCTACTCAGAAGCGTCCAGAGCTGCCCCTCGGCTTTCAGCCCTGCTGTCCTGTGAGTTATCTCAACAAGTATGTGAGACAAGAAAGGACTGAGCCTGCCAGAACCAAGTAGTGTGTTCAACTCTAGCATGAAAGCTTTAAAAACAGGTAAAATCAACAGAAGCAAAGTGAAAAGAAGAGGACTTCTCTGGGACAAATGTGGGGAGAGGAGACCCACCTGCCACTTCTTCCCATCCCAGGAGCTCCCAGGAACACAGCTTGTTTCCACATGAAGGGAGCTACCAGGAGAGCCATTGTGTCCTGACCGAAGGGACAATTCACCCCAGGTGCAGGGTCTGGGGAGGTGAGGTCACCCTGGAGACTGTGCACATGTTAGCCCAGTTGGGGGAGTCTGGGGAGGGCGGTTCACCCTGGGACTGTGGACATGTGACTCAGGTGGAGGGGTCTGTGTAGGAAGGGTCACCTGTTGAGACAGAACGTGTGACTTTAGGTGCAGGGTCTGGGGAGGTGGGGTCACCGCGGTGAGTGTGGATGTGCAACCGAAGGTAAAGGGTGTGGGGAATGTGTGGGTCTCACCACATCTGCATGGGTCAGCATCACATGTAAGGGGAGACCCCATATGTGCTCTTTGCCTGCAGTGTCTTTTCCCGTTTGAGATTTCCAGCCTCTGCATTAGAGTGTTGCCCTGATTAACCTGTGGTACCTTTTCTTCTCTTAGTCTTCTCACATTCTTATGAGGTCAGGCATGATTGTGAGTGGGTTGCCGCTCTGTGTTCTGGTGAGTGACAACACTTGGTGGTATCATATTAATAACATATCATATCATATGTCTAATCTATGGGGGTCACCACTGTCCAGGGTACCCCTGGACAGAGGTCAGGTGAGCACAGACTAGCCCCCCCCAAGAATGGTCTCCCTTGTGCTGTGTGAGTGTACCATGATGGCCCCTAAGGTAGGGGACTGTGTCTGGGCCTCTGACGTTTTTGAAGAAGGGGAGTCGAAATGGAATCTCAATTAACAAGACATTATTTTAAGAATTTATTTTAAGTGAAATAAAACACACGTCTCATACCCTTTACCATCATCACCATTTTAAATGCACGTTTCTGAGGCATCAGATCTATTCACTTTCTCGTGGAGCCATCACCACCATTCCTAGAACTTTTCATCTTGCAAAACCAAAATTCCACAACCATGAACGTCTCACTCCCCATTCCCTCCCACTGCCCCTGGCACTGATATCCACTTCAGTCCCTGAGTTGTGGACTCCAGGGCGCCCACTGGAGTGGAATCCTGCAGTGTTTGCTGACGGGTCACTTTGGAAGAGCTGACTTTCAGTCTGAAGCTCTGCCTGTTTGCATCTGAAGAATCTGCATTTAAGGAGAGGTTGTATGAGGAAGGGGGTGTATGAGGGACAAAGGTGTCCGGCGTGCAGATGAGCCAGGACCTGACCAGCTGCCTTTTGGGTCCTCTGGTTCCGTCTCTTGGTCTGTGCCTCACCTGCATCATCACTGTCCCCGCTGGCACCCCTGGGGTGTTGCTGGGTGCCTGAGTGAGATTCCCCTGGTGCTCCTGCTCTCCTTCCCTCCTCCTGCTGGTTGGGGAGGAAACTGCTTGCTGTGTGGTCTCTACTCCTGAGGCTGGAAGGACCCTGCAGCATGGACCTGCAGAGCGTGAGTGTGGCCCCAAGAGCAGGGGACCCACATAGGACACAGCATTGGGGCGTGACAAGTGCTGGGGCTGCCTCATCACCGACAGGGCGTGTTGCCAAGATCCTGCTCGGGAGGGCGTGGTGGGTGGCCTGGGACCCCAGAGGCCCCATTCCTATCCTGGAGCTTGGGGAGTGCATCCCCATGGGCTCCAGATTCACCCCATATCTCAGCCATATCCCTCTGTCGTGTCTTTGAACTCAGGAAAACGACCTCTACTGATCATTGTCCACAACATAGGCCTTTGTCGGTATTAAGACTCTTTAATTTAGGCGTCCTGGGAGAGCAGCTCTTTTTAGGCCTGAGAAGGAACAGCTCAGGAGTGTACAACAATTTCAGATGAAACTAACATTCAATGACTATCTCTATACTTCTAGGTTGTTGACTTCTATTAATCACTATTCTCCTGGTTTTAGCTCTGATGTGGGGATTACAGAGGAGTCAACATTTAAATCTTCATAATCTGTGTATTGGTAGCATCAGTATCATTACTGACCTATAGATTTTATGGTTTGGGAAGAGTTATTGATCTCATGTATCATGTAAAGGATTCACAATGATGATAGGGCAGTTAAGATTACAATAATGGCTGGTAAATTGTTCAAATGTTCTCTACCTGTGCATCTATTGTACGCATATGAGTTAGTTTAGTTGTCAATATTAGTGAAATAATATAGAGGACTAGAGAACTTCTTTTAAAAATCACTATTAATGTGTGTGATGAAAATGTAAAAGTTCTTCCATAATCGGTGATGTTGTGTCTTGAGAGCCTAGATGAAATTGATATGCCTTCATGATATACACTATTTTAGCTTATAATTTCACATTGAAAAATTTACATCACTTTTTACTTTTATCTCATTTATTGAGAAAGACATAATTGTTATGCTGTTGGCTTCAAACTGCTTGAAAGGGACTTGAGTCCTTCCTTATTTTACATTCACATAGGTAGGATCTTCAAATATAGGATATGGTGGAGGGCATCCATGCAACCATTCTAGGTTACGAGTAGCAGTTTCCACTGCTGAGACTTCTCGTTTGGACACAAATGTTTTTCACAGTATGAAGATTATTAGCATTACTGCTGCTACTGAGACGAATGAGCCTAAAGACAAAATATTTCATGTTGTGTGTGCCTCAGAGGAATGTAGTAACCTCCCTGAGAGGCCAAGAAAGTGCTGCAGGAAGTCATATTTACTACTACAAATATACCTGTGAAGTGAGTTTTGCTACTGCTGAGTTAACTGTGTAACCTGAGAATAGTGAGAATCAGTGTAGGAAGCCTCCTATAATAGTGAAGACTGCTCCCATGGACACTACGTCATGGAAGTGTGCTACTACATAGTATGTATCCTGGAGGACAATGTCCGGGGATGAGCTGGCTAAGATGATTCCTGTCAAACCACCTACTGTAAAAAGGAAAATAAAGCCTAAAACTCATAATAGAGTGGGATCTCATTTAATATTACCTCCGTGAAGAGTTGCTAATCAGGAAGTTTCCTGGTGATGCGGTGGTAAAGACTTGGCCTGCCAATACAGGGGAAACGGGTTTGATCCCAGGTCCAGGAATATTCCACATGCCGTGGAGCAAAAAGGCCGTGCGCTACAACTACTGAGCCTGGCCTCTAGATCCCGCGAGCCACAACTACTGAGCCCACGCACCAGAGCCTGTGCTCTGCAACAAGATAAGCCACTGCAATGAAAAGATCACACGCCACAATGAAGAGTAGCTGCCGCTCACCGCAACCATAGAAACAACCCACGTGCAGCAACCAAGACCCAACACAGCCAAAAGAACGAAAAAAAAGAAAAATTAAAGAAAGTGTTGCTATCCCTATGGTAAACATATGATGGGCCCACAAGAGAAATCCTAAAAAGCCAGTAGACATGACTCATACTATTCCCAAATAGCTGAAAGGCCCTTTTCATCCTAAATAGTATGTAATGCTATGTGAGTTTATAACAAACCCTGATAGGCCATGAATACAGACTTCAGGGTGACCAAAGAATCAAAATACGTGTTGGTATAGGATTCGGTCTCCTCCTGCAGGGTCAAAGAAAGTAGTGTTGAGATTTCTATCTCTTAACTGTATGGCAATTCTGGCTGCTTGGACTGACATTGGTAATTATAGTAATATGGCTCTAGTTAGGGAAGATTAAACAAATAATGGTGTTTGGTATTGGGATATGACTGCTGGTTTTGTATGAAAGACTATAGTGATAAAAGTAATAGCACCGAGAATGGAAGAGACACCTGCTAAATGTAAGGAGGAAATGGTTAGGTCAACAGAGGCTCCTGTGTGGGCCAGATTGCAGGCTAGAGCTGAATACACGGTTCCACTGGTACCAGAACCAGCTTCTACTGTTGGTGATATGAGTAGGAGTAAGAATGATGGGGGAAATAGTCAAAAGTTTATATGATTTATTTGGGGAAGTGCTACCTCAGGTGTCCTACTTATTAGTGGCCCAAGTCAGTTTTGAAACCCTGCAATATAATGGGTACAACTATAAAGAAAATTATTACAAGTGATGGGACTGTTATGACTACCTTACAGATTTGGGCATCTCCAAGCAGCGCTCCAGGTTAGCATATCTCAGCCTGGATTAATATACTTAAGGTGCTGCCTGCTACTCCAGCTCAAGCACCAAATAGTAAATATAAAATGCCGATAACTTTGTGATTTGTAGAAAATAATCTGTAGTGTATGAACAGAGGTAAAATGACTGAGCTATCTTTAGACTGTAAATGTAAAGACAGAGATTGAGCCCTCTTTGTCGCAAACCCTGTGGTGAATCAACGAATTGAACTGTAATTTCAGACAAGCAGCTTCAATTCTGCCAGAGATTTTCCTGACTTTTTTCTCTTTTTTTTTCTTTCTCAAATGAAGGAGAAGCAGATTGAAGCCAGCAGACTAGAGGATTTGCCTGTTAACTAAAGTTTCCTGGGGTTAAAGCTCATCAATCTCCTAAAGATTTGGCTGAATTACAATGTTTGCTTTACATTCAATTGATGTAGGATGACGTCTTGCAATCCTTATTTTTAGGAACTAAGTAAATTTTACTTGTTTAGGGTTATGAAAGCTCTTGGTCTGAACTGACCTAAATTCCTAGTCCAGCACTGATAGAATGGGTGTATGTGTAGGAATCGTGTGGATATTATGATTGGTAATGATAGGAAGGTTATTTCTTTGTATGTTCAAATTGTTTTATTTTTCTGTTGCTTAATGAAGGGAACATAGTTAGTGATGTGGAGTATGTTAGCTGCAAGTAGAAATATATGTTGAGGACGGCTATGATGGCTATCAGTGTTGGTAGAATGATGTTATCATTTTTGTAATCTCTTGGATAATTATTCATTTGGGTAAAAACCCTGATAGTTATGGGGGATGTCCTAATGATACTATAATGGTGAGGAAAAGGATTGTGATAGGAGGTGTTTTATCTCATGTGTGTGATAATGATACTCTTGTAGTACATGATCTGGGCATAAATAAGAAGCAGAGAGTGTTGTTATGATATAAATTAGTATGTTTAGGATTGTTATAATTGGAATATACTTTATAATAGCTGTTATTCATCCTATATGGGCAATTGATGAGGAGGGTGTAATTTTTTCCAGGTGAGTATGGCTAAGTCTGCCTCAGCCTCCAGCTATGATTTATAATATCACTATGATTAATAGTATATTTAGGTTGATGGATGGTGACATGTGGTATAAAACTGATGGGGGTGCACTTTTGTCATGTAAATAGCATCAGGCCTGCTGTTCATGGAATGCCTTGTGTTACTTCAGACACTCAGAAGTGAAATGGGGAAAGTCTTACTTTTGTGACAAGGGCGATTTTCATGAGGGTGGATGCTGCTGGATTAAAGATTTTTGTTATTCTTTGTGTTCTTTGACCAGAGTGTATTAGATTAATGATAGTAGCCATTATAAGTAGTATTGATGTGGTGGATTGTTTTAGGAAATATTTCTTGGATGCTTCTGTAGCTTATGGGTTCGTGATTTTTATTAGAATGGGGATACCATTAACCAGTGTGAGCTTCTTATACAATTATATTTCCTGAGATAATAGTCAGTAGAATGATAGTAAAAACAATGAGAGTTTATTAGTACAGGAAGGATATACGACAATATTTTGGGGGTATGGGCCTGAGCCTTACTTAGAGAACCTTACTATATAGCATGTGGTGTAATGTGGTAGCATGGAGAATGTAAAATTCTTAGGAAGAATTCAATTCCAGGAATAAGAGCATTGAAACTTCTATGATTTACTCTATCAAAGTAACTCTTTTGTCAGACATATTTCTTTCTCTTTTTTTTTTGCGGTACACAGGCCTCTCACTGCCATGGCCTCTCCCACTGCGAAACACAGGCTCTGGACGCCGCAGGCAGGCTCTGTGGCCATGGCTCACGGGCCCAGCCGCTCCACGGCACGCGGGATCCTCCCGGACCGGGGCACGAACCCATGTCCCCTGCATTGGCAGGCGGACTCCCAACCAGTGCGCCACCAGGGAAGCCCCGTCAGACATATTTCTTAAGTTTGTGATAGGTTGCCTGGTATGATGACAGGTAGTGAAAACTCTCATATACATCGGGCTAATGTTAGTAGTAAAAAAAACACTTTTTATAAGAGATGTAGACGTTGATCATATCAAAATTGTGGGTAGGATGCTCAAATTCATAGAAAGGAGATTGTCAGATGTGTTTTAATGATGACTTGGGCTGTATATAACTCTGGCACCTAGGGATTGTCGAATGCTCCTAAAAATAGATTGTTGTGGAAATGTTTATTATAAGGAAATTGACAAATTCTCTAGGAAGGACGGGGTGAATGGGCCTGCTACATTTTCTACACTGAAGACAATTACAGGTTTTGATTCTACTTCTGTTAAACCAAGTGAGGCTTCATTGGATTTCTGCTACTGTGGAGACAATCAAATTCTGGGTAGTGGTCAGGAGAAAATTAGTCATAGGTGTTCTTGTGTAATAATTATGCTTGAAAGTGTAAATGATCCATTTATCAGTAAGACTGAGAGTAGAATAACTGGTACTTACTTCATATGAGATTGTATGTTTTACTGTCCCTAGGGCTCCAGTGAGCGAGTATTTTGAATCTGAAGATCATCCAGCTCAGAAGATAGAAAAAATGGCCAGGTGTGATATGGCTAATATAAATAGTATCCCTACATTTATATGAATTAGTGCATAAGATATGGGAAGAGGAATTCATGTTGTGAGAGCCAGGGTTAAGTTTAGCATAGGGGCAATAATATATAAATTGATGATGTTGATGGACATAGTAGTTCTTTAATAAGTAATTTGGATGCCTCAGCAATGGTTTGTAATCATCCATGGGGGCTGATGATTGTTGGCCCTTTCTGTATTTGTATATAGCCTAGGATTTTCCATTTAGTTAATATGAGGAATGCCATGGTGAATTAAATTGGGTCATTTGTGAAAGAATGTTGATTATAAACATATTCTTAGGAAGAGGACTTGAACCAGTGCAGATAAAGGTTTCAGTTTTACATAAGTACTGGGGTCTGCCACTGTAATGAAACCTGTGCTACAGTAGGGTATGTATAAATTAATTGAATGTAGATTATATCATCATTTAGTTTGAAGACATTTTGTAAAGTAAGCCGTATTGCTCTTGTCCTTTCATTACTGGGAGAAATCTGCAATAGACAGAAACCAAGCAGGATGACTCCAGTCTGAACTCAGATCACGTGAGACTTTAATTGTTGAACAAACAGACAGTTAATAGCAGTTATACCATTGAAATGTCCTGATCCAGCATCAAGGTCATAAACCAAATTGCTGATATGAACTCTAGGATACAATAACACTGTTATCCCTAGTAAAACTTGTTCCGCTGATCAGTGTTTTAGAAGAACAAGTGATAAAGCATTTTCACTAGCTAGTCTAAATTTTAATCACTCAGAGGTGGTGTGATTCTCCAAAAAATAAGTGGTGCACGGACTCAAGGCACACCGGCTTCAGTAGTTGTGGTGTGCAGGCTCAGTAGTTGTAGCCCCCTGGATTAGATGCTCCGTGACACGTGGGATCTTCCCAGACTGGGGATCAAACCCGTGTCCCCTGCATTGGCAGGTGAATTGTTAACGACTGCATCACCAGGGAAGTCCCAGAATTGCAGTCTCCCTTTTAATATACCTTAAGCCCAAAGAATCCTTGGAAAATTGTTACAGAAAATAAGACAATACAAGATTGTAAGGACTATAACAGAAGCATATAGTACACAGTTCATATAGACACATCCCAAGCAGTTACAAAGTATATTAAAAGAGAGACTGCAATATTAAAGAATAAGATAAATTATACCGACAAACTCCCAATATTTCCTGAAACGTTGCAATCTGAAACCCGATTGTAGGAAGCAGAAGATTCCAGGAGACATTCTACAAATGAAGGACTCTAAACCCTGTGGGTGGATAAGGAATTCTGGAAGGAAGGTATCCTCACCCGAGGGTAGCAGGACGCTATACTTCTCTAACATCACATCCCTGTAAAATTCCCATTGATCTTGGTCCAGGCATTCCCAGTCCTCTTGAGAGAAATCTATGGGCACATCCTGGAATGTCAGCAGTCCCTGAAATTAAAAGTACACATACCGTGTGGCCACGGGAACAGTTCATAATGTGACCCAAGAAGAAATATATATATATATATATATATATATATATATATATATATATATATATATATTAGAAAATAAGTTTCTCTATCTTATTTCTAACTACAAGAAAAGAGTATGGCATGTGATCCACAAAACCAGTATAGAGACTATACTTATCTGGAAAAGAAATGATAAAAGGATGGTTTCAACACAGGCATATGCATTTTTGAGTGTTCTATTTATATCAAACTGGATAAAATGTGTGTATTTCTCAGACAGAAAAGACATGTCGAGGTAGAAATGAACCTTCCAACTATTCATGGGTACAAAAGTACACTGGGGAGATTGTAAAAGTGCAGATGGTGGTTCAGTAGGTCCGCTGTGCCTGTGTTCTATTTTTTAACAAGCTCATTTTTAACTAGTGATGCCACAGTCTCTGATTCATTAACCACAATTGGGAGAAGCGGAGACATAATAAGGACAGGTAAAAATTCATAGATAACTCTGAACTTAAAGTGTTTTATGGACTTCACACGTTTAATAGAATAGGAAGCAAAGCAGCGACAATCATTTATGAATATTTACTGTAGAGCACGTTTCTTTCTAACAGTTATGTGTAGGATTCCAGTAAAAAGGCCTGGTCTGCGGTTAGAGTGGGCGGGGCCCTCAGGCCGTGCCGCCCCTCCAGGACCCCCGACGGGGCCCTGCGCTCCTGGCGGCTCCCTCCCCCGTCACCCCCTCACTCCCAGAAGGCCTTGGGTCAGAACGGTCCCACCCCGTGCGCCCAGAACGGAGCCCGTGTTTCCGCAGAGCTGGAGCTCCCGGCTCGGGGTCTCTTCCCTCCGCCTTCACGGAACTGCCCCGGAGCCCGAGGAGAGGGCGGCCTCACTGAGGCTGCCGGCTCTGGAGGGGCCCTGGCTGCTGAAGCTGCGACAGTCGTGGGGAGAGCGGGCCGGGTAAGCGGGCACCGACCCTCCGCCTGGTCCAGTGCCCGGGCGGCAGTGCAAGACCAGGTTCTGAGGGGCAGGGGTTCATTGCCACCCACCACTGCTGTGCAGAAAGGGCTGTCCCCATCCTCTGGTCCCTGGGAATTTCGGTCCCTCCTCTCGCCCCTGCCCTCGGCCTGTCTAGGCGTGGGGAGGGGGTCTACCTGAGCGTCCTGAGGGGAAACGGGGCAAGCGAGGTGCAGGGTCCAGCTGCAGCGTCAGCGCCCCTCCTCCGGACTGCGGGGAAAGCGGCTAAAAACTCCTCCTGAGGCTCGCAGGCCCCGTATTCAGCCAAGTCCCTCTGCGCTCCTTCCTCCCTGAGTTAAAGTACGGTGGGGGGGCGGGACAGGGCAGGGGACTGGCGCAGGTAATGGGGACTATCAACAGCTGATTGTTAACTAAGGAAAACCAGCTCTCCCAACGTGAGGAATGTAGGGCTATACTTTCTATGCGAAGTTGCCAGAGTCTGGGCTCACTGAATTCCTTCTTTTGTTTTGCACCTCAGCGCCCTAGGGCCTGCATATTCTGTATTTGCATATCCTGTGTTCCTCAGGGCCTGCGCCTCACACTGGAGGGCTGCAAGGGCTGATGACTGTGACATCCTTTGTTTACTGAGATGGCAACAAATATTCCATTTCTTACAGGCTTGAGGGGCACAGAGTGAAAAGAGTAGGAGAATCTCACTCAGCATATAATTTAGCTTATATATATATATATATATAATATTTATATTTAACTGTGCTAATAGAGGCTCTCAAGTCCAATCAACTTCTACTATTGCTCTCTATGTATTAATTTCATCAATATCATAGGATAAATACCTATAAAATTGACTTTATTTAAACAGTGTAATGATTTTTAAAGAAACATATTAGAAGTATAACAACAAAACCCTTACCACTAAAGGCTGTGTGTGGAACAACCTAAATAAATGTTCCGTTTTTAAAATATTGAAAGATGTATTCAGTACAAATATCAAGAAAAATGAAAAATAATAAGGGCAGTGGAATGCTGAAATGTTCTGTCTTTATCATTAAAGTGGCAGAAAATCATGTATTAGTAGGCACTGGGGGCAGAGGATGCCTGATATTATATCTTTTTCATATTTGTGCAGTTGTTTGAACAAGTAACTTAAAGACAAAATGGTGTTTTACCTGGGAAGGGTGGGAACAGTTCAGCAGCAGCTGACCTGGGACTCCCCTCACGTTTACGAACAGACGCCTCGGCACGGTCCCCCAGGTTTACAATGAGGACGCTTCTTGCGGGGGGCCTGCTGGCTGCATGGGAGATGATTCCCCAAATCTGACCAACTTCAGAATTGTTTGCCACTGGAGCAAGTGCTCAGATAGCGTTTTCCTCTGTATAACTGGTGGGTTCTGTGTTTTTTTTCTTTTTAGGTTCAAGGTAGATTTTACTTCTCTTTTATGTATTTATAGATATAAGCATGGAAATAATTCATTCCTATAAATACATCTGTGTGAAGTGAAGAACTTTTTTCTGTTTTATTTTTAAATTTTAGTTTTGGAAATTTTGAAATTTAATTTAATTTATTTTTTATACAGCACGTTATTATTAGTTATCTATTTTAAGCATATACATGTATACAGGTCAATCCAAATCTCCCAACTCATCTCACCACCACCACACCATGGCTTCCACCACTTGGTGTCCATACGTTTCTTCTCTACCTCTGTGTCTCTATTTCTGCCCTGCAAACCAGTTCCTCTGTACCATTTTTCTAGATTCCACATATATGCATTAATATACAATATTTGTTTTTCTCTTTCTTACTTACTTCACTCGGTATGACAGTCTCTAGATCCATCGACGTCTCTACAAAAGACCCAGTTTCATTTCTTTTTATGGCTGAGTAATATTCCATTTTATATATGTACCACATCTTTATCCATTCGTCTGTCTGTGGGCATTTAGATTGCTTCCATTACCTGGCTATTGTAAATAGTGCTGCAATGAACATTGTGGTGAATGTGTCTTTGATTTATGGGTTCCTCTGGGTATCTGTCCAGAAGTGGGATTGCTGGATCCTATGGTAATTCTATTTTTAAGGAACCTCCATACTGTTCTCCTTAGTGACTGTATCAATTTACATTCCCACCAATGGTGGAAGAGGGTTCCTTTTGTCCACACCCTCCCCAGCATTTGTTGTTTGTAGATTTTCTGATGATGCCCATTCTAACAGGTGTCAGGTGATACCTCATTGTAGTTTTGATTTGCATTTCTCTAACAATTAGTGATGTTGAGCAGCTTTTCATGTGTGTCTTGTCCATCTCTGCATCTTCTCTGAAGAAATATCTATTTAGATCTTCTACCCATTTTTGTATTGGGTAGAAATATAAATATAAAATAAAATAATAATATTTTTTAATATTAAGCTGCATGAGCTGTTTATATATATTGGAGATTACACCTTTATCCATTGATTCTTTTGCAAATATTTCCTCCCATTCTGAGGGTTGCCTTTTTCCATCCCGTATTTTAGCAAAAAAAAAAAAAAAAAGAAAGAAAGAGCAGAACAGAGATGTGCATGAAATATGCCTCTTGAAACTATCGTTTTGAAATATCGATGTCTTTTCAAGTTTTGGGTCGATATAAGAACCCAGGATTTGTTTTGAGGGCAGGTGTCATTTACAGGCCTGCAATTATTTTGAATATCAACTGACCATTAGCGCTGGGCTTACAGCTGCTGTTGTGTGAAACGGCCACAAGATGGTAGCAGTTCTCCTTTACCAAATCTGGTTACTAGGGCAACAGAGCCTCAATGGAAGTCGTGTTCTAGGTCGTAATTTCGAATGGAATGTGCCAGGAAAAAGCTCCTTAAGTTTGTCTCACGAATTCTTGTTCTTTTTTTTAATTTAATTTTTATTTTTGATCACAGCAAGTTTGATTACAATGCTTGGTTTGTTGTAGGTGTGCAAGATGTGGTTCTTTTGCTCATATACATATGTCTGTTCTTCCTGGGACCCTTTTCCCATGTACGTTATGACAGAATGTTGAGTAGTCTTCTCTTGGTATTCCGTAGGTGTTTGGTGATTCTATATTTCACCTGTGTTTGTATATGTCTGTTAACCCCAATATCCTAATGTATCCAATCCTCACACCTTTCCAGTCGTGAACCATAAGTTTGTTTAATGAATCTGTGATTGCCCTTCTCTGTGGAAATATCTTCACTGGTATCAAGTTTTAGGTAACACCTATAAGTGATATCATACGATATGTGTCTTTCTCTTTCTGACTTACTACAAGTCACGTGATTACCTCTAGACTCCTCTACAGTGCTGCTAATTGCATTGTGTCCTTTTCTTCCTCGGCTAATATTGTGTCTGTACATGTCCCAGTTCTTATTTGTCCACTCGTCTGTTCATGGAATTTTTGGTTGCTTCCATGTCATGGCTAGTGTAATGCTGTGGCAATGCACATTTACCTGCCTGTGTCTTTCCAATTCTGTCTTCTTAGGGTCTAGGCCCAGGAGTGGGCCTGCTGGATCATATGGTAGCAAAACGTTTCGCTTGTAGAGGCACCTCCATTCTGTTCTCATTAGTGTCTCTTACCAGGATACGTCCCACTTAAAGTTGAAGTTATGGTCTTCTCCACAACACCTTCAGCGTTTATTGTTTGTAGTATTTTTGCTGATGTTTATTCTGACGAGTGTGAGCTGATACCACTTTGTGGTTGGATTTGCATGCGTCTCATAATCTCTTGAAATTGAGCCTTCTCGCATGTCCTTATTTTCTTCAAACTGTGAGTACAGCTTAACTCTTCAAGTTGTTTTCGTGATGTATGTGTGACATTTAGAAATATTTTGGCCATTACCTCCCTCAAGACATTTTGACGTCAGGTTTCATTAACAGCCCTCCAGTACTGGTGCATATGAAGTGACCCTTAGCACAGGTTTTAAAGCTGCTGTTGCAGGTAACGGCCAGAGTGCGGCAGCATTTCTGCTTTTCCCAATCTGATAACTAGGGAAACAGACCATCCTGGCAGTGGTGTTCCTCGGTTATATATTAGAGTGGAATGTGCCCCCAAAAGCTGATGTCTCCTTACTTATGTTTGCTTTATGAATTGAATTTATATTTTTCTTATTGGAGTCATATTCTATTGTGTACATGGACCACTTCTTCTTTGTGCATTCCTTTGTTGGTGGACATTTTCGTAGCTTCCAAGTATTGGCTATGTTAAATATTGCTGTAGTGCACGATTGCCAGCCTGTGTATTTTTTTTTCCGGCTGTACGTGGGCCTATCATTACCGTGGACCCGCCCATTTCAGAGCACAGGCTCCGGACATGCAGGCCCAGCAGCCATAGCTCACGGGACCGGCCGCTCTACGGCATGTGGGATCTTCCGGAACCGGGGTATGAACCCGTGTCCCCTGTATTGGCAGGTTGACTCTGAACCACTGCGCCACCAGTGAAGCCCAGCCTGTGTCTTTTTGATTCTCATCCCCTCAGGTGATAGGCCCAGCAGTGGGTATGCTTGATTGAAAGGTAGCTCAGTATTTACCTTTACAAGGCACCTCATTTTTGTTTTCATTACTGGCTCTTACAATGTCCCACGTTGAACCAAGGGTAGGCATTTCTCCAAAACCCCTTCAGCATTTATTGTTTGCAGAATTTTTGCTAATGGGCATTCTGACTGGTGTGAGCTGATAGGTTTATGTCATTTGGATTTGCATATCTTTAATTATTCCTAATGTTCAGCCTTTTTCCATGCCTTTTTAAATTTCTTGTACAGAAAAACAGAAAAAAAACGGAGAGTACAATTAACCTCTTGAAATAGTCTTCTTGGATGGTTGCCCTCTTTTGAATTTTCTGGTCAATTTTCGACCCCAGGATTGTTTTGGAGGGCAGGTGTCATTCACAGGCCTGCAATGAGTGTGCATATTTAGTGACCATTAGCACTGGGTTTAAAGCTGCTGTTGTGGGAAATGGCCACAAGGTGGCGGTATTTCTCCATTCCCAAATCTGGTTACTAGGGCAGCAGAGCCTTTCTGGGACCAATGGAATACAGAAGAAGGCATCATTGAAGTCTAATACAGAAAACCATGTCCTGGTGGATGGTAGAATGACCAGCAGGGTGTAGGAATTAGGAACTACTGGATGTATATCCTCGGTGACTTCACTGACTGTCCTGACATCCTTTACTAGGTCCTTAGCAGCCCACGGGGCTGATGTGGTCAGGGCAATGCCAGGTTATGGAGCTCACCTGTGCAACTACGCAGCAGCTCATGGGGCTCTCATGGTCAGGCCACTCCCAGGTTATGGAGCTCACCTGTGCAACTACCCAGCAGCTCATGGGGCTCTCGTGATCAGGCCCCTCCCAGGATACGTAGCTCCCGTGGGCAGGTAGGACAGCAGGGCTGGGAACAGAGGAATCGTACACATAGCACTCATTTCAGACCACTCCAGATCGCCTGTCTCTCAGAGCTGACACGCAGCACCTCAGAGCAGGACTTGAACTAACAAACAGCATCTCCGACAGGTCTGTGACCCTGGGCGTCACTCTGTGCGGCCTCCCTCTGCCTGGTCTTCCAGAGACTTCCACTGCAGATGGGGCACCAGGCCTCTGTCTCCACCCATCACCCCTCCTCTCCCTGACTCCTGGGTTCCTCTCATTAAGAGAGTGTCTTCTTGACGTTGTCTCCCACTCATGGGCCACATAAAATGATTAGAAAACAAGCCGGAGCTGCAGCCCCTTGCCTATCCTGACTCTTAGGAGCCCACAGCTGTTCCTTGGACCTGGCCGGTTCAGCGAGGTCCATTTTCTGCAATGTGAGCCCCTGAGGTTTGAGGATTGGCTGAGCTGGGCAGCCTGACCCTGCCGGCCAGCCCTGCCCAGGTGTGCCTGTGTTGAGGTCAATATAAACACCACTCCAGGCAGCAAGAGGCACTGCAGGTATGCCTGACGCCATATTCTCTGCCCCGTCAGCAGTCTCGGGGCTGTGCTGGTGGGAGGGTGTGAGGGGCCACGGCTTTGTGGGTGGTCCGGTGTGAGTGGGGCTCTGCTGGAGATTCTGCAGGAGTTGCCAGGCTGCCACCTGCTAAAGAAGAGGATGTGTCACCCATACCTTCCGCTGGAATTTCTCCCCGGGCAGAGGTGAGGAAGGAAAAATGCAGTGGGGGCCGGGACAGGAGGGGTATCTCAGGCAGGGAAATGGAAAGCTTCCAGAAGAGCGCCCAGGGCCAGGAGCATTCTGGCTGGCCTGCAGCTACAAAGTCGCCCTGCGGGCTGGCACTGGTGTGGCTCCACGGCCCTTCCTCTAGGCTTACAAGTCCTTGTACATATTCAGGTGTTTTACCTGGGAAGGGAGGGAACAGTTCAGCAGCAGCTGGCCTGGGGCTCCCCTCATGTTTAAGCTCAGACGCCTCGGGACGGTCCCCCAGGTTTGCAATGAGGACGTTCCTTGCGGGGGGGGGGGGCATGCTGGCTGCATGGGAGATGATTCCCCACCTCTGACGAACTTCAGAATTGTTTACCACTGGAGCAAGTGACCTGATAGCGTTTTCCTCTGTATAACTGGTGGGTTCTGTTTTTTTTTCTTTTTTGGTTCAAGGTAGATTTCATTTCTCTTTCATGTATTTATAGATATAAGCATGGAAATCATTCATTCATATAAATATATCTGTGTGAAGGGAGGAAGTTTTTTCTGATTTATTTTTAAATTTTATTTTTTAATCTTGAAATTTAATTTTATTTATTTTTTATACAGCAGGTTATTATTAGTTATCTATTTTATACATATACATGTATACAGGTCAATCCCAATCTCCCAACTCACCCCACCACCACCACCCCATGCCTTCCCCCGCTTGGTGTCCATACGTTTGTTCTCTACCTCTGTGTCTCTATTTCTGCCCTACAAACCGGTTCATCTCTACCATTTTTTCTAGGTTCCACATATATGCATTAATATACAATATTTGTTTTTCTGTTTCTGACTTTCTTCACTCGGTATGACAGTCTCTAGATCCATCGACGTCTCAACAAATGACCCAGTTTCATTCCTTTGTATGGCTGAGTAATATTCCAATTTATATATGTACCACATCTTTATCCATTCGTCTGTCTGTGGGCATTTAGGTTGCTTCCATTACCTGGCTATTGTAAATAGTGCTGCAATGAACATTGTGGTGAATGTGTCTTTGATTTATGGGTTCCTCTGTGTATCTGTCCAGAAGTGGGATTGCTGGATCCTATGGTAATTCTATTTTTAAGGAACCTCCATACTGTTCTCCATAGTGACTGTATCAATTTACATTCCCACCAATGGTGGAAGAGGGTTCCTTTTGTCCACACCCTCCCCAGCATTTGTTGTTTGTAGATTTTCTGATGATGCCCATTCTAACAGGTGTCAGGTGATACCTCATTGTAGTTTTGATTTGCATTTCTCTAACAATTAGTGATGTTGAGCAGCTTTTCATGTGCGTCTTGTCCATCTCTGCACCTTCTCTGAAGAAATGTCTATTTAGATCTTCTAGCCATTTTTGTATTGGGTAGAAATAGAAATATAAAATAAAATAATAATACTTTTTAATATTAAGCTGCATGAGCTGTTTACATATATTGGAGATTAAACCTTTGTCCATTGATTCGTATGCAAATATTTTCTCCCATTCTGAGGGTTGCCTTTTTCCATTCCCGTATTTTAGCAAAAAGAAAGAAAGAAAGAAAAAGAAGCAGAACAGAGATGTGTATAAAATATGCCTCTTGAAACAGTCGTTTTGAAATATCGACGTCTTTTAAAATTTTGGGTCGATATAAGAACCCAGGATTTGTTTTGAGGGCAGGTGTCATTTACAGGCCTGCAATTATTTTGAATACCAACTGACCATTAGCGCTTGGTTTACAGCTGCTGTTGTGCGAAATGGCCACAAGGTGGCAGCAGTTCTCCTTTACCAAATCTGGTTACTAGGGCAACAGAGCCTCAATGGAAGTCGTGTTCTAGGTTGTAATTTCGAATGGAATGTGCCAGGAAAAAGCCCCTTAAGTTTGTCTCACGACTTCTTGTTCGTTTTTTTAATTGAATTTTAATTTTTTATAACAGCAAGTTTGATTACAATGTTTAGCTTGTTGTATGTGTGCAAGGTGTGGTTCTTTTGCACATATACATATGTCTGTTCTTCCTGGGACCCTTTTCCCATGTACGTTATGACAGAATGTTGAGTAGTCTTCTCTTGGTATTCCGTAGGTGTTTGGTGATTCTATATTTCACCTGTGTTTGTATATGTCTGTTAACCCCAATAACCTAATGTATTCAATCCTCACACCTTTCCAGTGGTGAACCATAAGTTTGTTTAATGAATCTGTGATTGCTCTTCTCTGTGGAAATATCTTCACTGGTATCAAGTTTTAGGTAACACCTATAAGTGATATCATACGATATGTGTCTTTCTCTTTCTGACTTACTACAAGTCACGTGATTACCTCTAGACTCCTCTACGGTGCTGCTAATGGCATTGTGTCCTTTTCTTCCTCGGCTAATATTGTGTCTGTACATGTCCCAGTTCCTCTCTGTCTACTCATCTGTTCATGGAATTTTCGGTTGTTTCCATGTCATGGCTAGTGTAATGCTGTGGCAATGCACATTTGCCTGCCTGTGTCTTTCCAATTCTGTCTTCTTAGGGTCTAGGCCCAGGAGTGGGCCTGCTGGATCATATGGTAGCAAAACGTTTACCTTGTAGAGGCACCTCCATTCTGTTCTCATTAGTGTCTCTTACCAGGTTACGTCCCACTTAAAGTTGAAGTTATGGTCTTCTCCACAACACCTTCAGCGTTTATTGTTTGTAGTATTTTTGCTGACGTTTATTCTGACTAGTGTGAGCTGATACCACTTTGTGGTTGGATTTGCATGCGTCTCATAATCCCTTGAAATTGAGCCTTCTCGCATGTCCTTTTTTTCTTCAAACTGTGAGTACAGCTTACCTCTTCAAACTGTTTTCGTGAAGTGTGTGTGACATTTAGAAATATTTTGGCCATTACCTCCCTCAAGACATTTTGAGGTCAGGTTTCATTGACAGCCCTCCAGTATTGGTGCATATGAAGTGACCCTAAGTACAGGTTTTAAAGCTGCTTTTGCAGGTAACGGCCAGAGGGCGGCAGCATTTCTGCTTTTCCGAATCTGGTAACTAGGGAAACAGACCATCCTGGCAGTGGTGTTCCTTGGTTATATATTAGAGTGGAATGTGCCCCCAAAAGCTGATGTCTCCTTACTTATGTTTGCTTTATGAATTGAATTTATAGTTTTCTTATTGGAGTCATATTCCATTGCGAACATGGACTACTTCTTCTTTGTGCATTCCTCTGTTGATGGACATTTTTGTAGCTTCCAAGTATTGGCTATGTTAAATATTGCTGTAGTGCACTATTGCCAGCCTGTGTCTTTTTTTTGGCTGTACGTGGGCCTCTCGTTGCCGTGGACCCTGCCATTGCAGAGCACAGGCTCCGGACATGCAGGCCCAGCAGCCATAGCTCACGGGACCGGCCGCTCTACGGCATGTGGGATCTTCCGGAACCGGGGTATGAACCCGTGTCCCCTGTATTGGCAGGTTGACTCTGAACCACTGCGCCACCAGTGAAGCCCAGCCTGTGTCTTTTTGATTCTCATCCCCTCAGGCGATAGGCCCAGCAGTGGGCATGCTTGATTGAAATGTAGCTCAGTATTTACCTTTACAAGGCACCTCATTTTTGTTTTCATTACTGGCTCTTACAATGTCCCACGTTGAACCAAGGGTAGGCATTTCTCCAAAACCCCTTCAGCATGTATTGTTTGCAGAATTTTTGCTGATGGGCATTCTGACTGGTGTGAGCTGATAGGTTTATGTCATTTGGATTTGCATATCTTTAATTATTCCTAATGTTCAGCCTTTTTCCATGCCTTTTTAAATTTCTTGTACAGAAAAACAGAAAAAAACGGAGAGTACAATTAACCTCTTGAAATAGTCTTCTTGGATGTTTGCCCTCTTTTGAATTTTCTGGTCAATTTTCGACCCCAGGATTGTTTTGGAGGGCAGGTGTCATTCACAGGCCTGCAATGAGTGTGAATATTTAGTGACCATTAGCACTGGGTTTAAAGCTGCTGTTGTGGGAAATGGCCACAAGGTGGCGGTATTTCTCCATTCCCAAATCTGGTTACTAGGGCAGCAGAGCCTTTCTGGGACCAATGGCATACAGAAGAAGGCATCATTGAAGTCTAATACAGAAAACCATGTCCTGGTGGATGGTAGAATGACCAGCAGGGTGTAGGAATTAGGAACTACTGGATGTATATCCTCGGTGACTTCACTGACTGTCCTGACATCCTTTACTAGGTCCTTAGCAGCCCACGGGGCTAATTTGGTCAGGGCAATGCCAGGTTACGGAGCTCACCTGTGCAACTACGCAGCAGCTCATGGGGCTCTCATGGTCAGGCCACTCCCAGGTTATGGAGCTCACCTGTGCAACTACCCAGCAGCTCATGGGGCTCTCGTGATCAGGCCCCTCCCAGGATACGTAGCTCCCGTGGGCAGGTAGGACAGCAGGGCTGGGAACAGAGGAATCGTACACATAGCACTCATTTCAGACCACTCCAGATCGCCTGTCTCTCAGAGCTGACACGCAGCACCTCAGAGCAGGACTTGAACTAACAAACAGCATCTCCGACAGGTCTGTGACCCTGGGCGTCACTCTGTGCGGCCTCCCTCTGCCTGGTCTTCCAGAGACTTCCACTGCAGATGGGGCACCAGGCCTCTGTCTCCACCCATCACCCCTCCTCTCCCTGACTCCTGGGTTCCTCTCATTAAGAGAGTGTCTTCTTGACGTTGTCTCCCACTCATGGGCCACATAAAATGATTAGAAAACAAGCCGGAGCTGCAGCCCCTTGCCTATCCTGACTCTTAGGAGCCCACAGCTGTTCCTTGGACCTGGCTGGTTCAGCGAGGTCCATTTTCTGCAATGTGAGCCCCTGAGGTTTGAGGATTGGCTGAGCTGGGCAGCCTGACCCTGCCGACAAGCCCTGCCCAGGTGTGCCTGTGTTGAGGTCAATATAAACACCACTCCAGGCAGCAAGAGGCACTGCAGGTATGCCTGACGCCATATTCTCTGCCCCGTCAGCAGTCTCGGGGCTGTGCTGGTGGGAGGGTGTGAGGGGCCACGGCTTTGTGGGTGGTCCGGTGTGAGTGGGGCTCTGCTGGAGATTCTGCAGGAGTTGCCAGGCTGCCACCTGCTAAAGAAGAGGATGTGTCACCCATACCTTCCGCTGGAATTTCTCCCCGGGCAGAGGTGAGGAAGGAAAAATGCAGTGGGGGCCGGGACAGGAGGGGTATCTCAGGCAGGGAAATGGAAAGCTTCCAGAAGAGCGCCCAGGGCCAGGAGCATTCTGGCTGGCCTGCAGCTACAAAGTCGCCCTGCGGGTTGGCACTGGTGTGGCTCCACGGCCCTTCCTCTAGGCTTACAAGTCCTTGTACATATTCAGGTGTTTTACCTGGGAAGGGAGGGAACAGTTCAGCAGCAGCTGGCCTGGGGCTCCCCTCATGTTTAAGCTCAGACGCCTCGGGACGGTCCCCCAGGTTTGCAATGAGGACGTTCCTTGCGGGGGGCCTGCTGGCTGCATGGGAGATGATTCCCCACCTCTGACGAACTTCAGAATTGTTTACCACTGGAGCAAGTGACCTGATAGCGTTTTCCTCTGTATAACTGGTGGGTTCTGTTTTTTTTTTCTTTTTTGGTTCAAGGTAGATTTCATTTCTCTTTCATGTATTTATAGATATAAGCATGGAAATCATTCATTCATATAAATATATCTGTGTGAAGGGAGGAAGTTTTTTCTGATTTATTTTTAAATTTTATTTTTTAATCTTGAAATTTAATTTTATTTATTTTTTATACAGCAGGTTATTATTAGTTATCTATTTTATACATATACATGTATACAGGTCAATCCCAATCTCCCAACTCACCCCACCACCACCACCCCATGCCTTCCCCCGCTTGGTGTCCATACGTTTGTTCTCTACCTCTGTGTCTCTATTTCTGCCCTACAAACCGGTTCATCTCTACCATTTTTTCTAGGTTCCACATATATGCATTAATATACAATATTTGTTTTTCTGTTTCTGACTTTCTTCACTCGGTATGACAGTCTCTAGATCCATCGACGTCTCAACAAATGACCCAGTTTCATTCCTTTGTATGGCTGAGTAATATTCCAATTTATATATGTACCACATCTTTATCCATTCGTCTGTCTGTGGGCATTTAGGTTGCTTCCATTACCTGGCTATTGTAAATAGTGCTGCAATGAACATTGTGGTGAATGTGTCTTTGATTTATGGGTTCCTCTGGGTATCTGTCCAGAAGTGGGATTGCTGGATCCTATGGTAATTCTATTTTTAAGGAACCTCCATACTGCTCTCCATAGTGACTGTATCAATTTACATTCCCACCAATGGTGGAAGAGGGTTCCTTTTGTCCACACCCTCCCCAGCATTTGTTGTTTGTAGATTTTCTGATGATGCCCATTCTAACAGGTGTCAGGTGATACCTCATTGTAGTTTTGATTTGCATTTCTCTAACAATTAGTGATGTTGAGCAGCTTTTCATGTGCGTCTTGTCCATCTCTGCACCTTCTCTGAAGAAATGTCTATTTAGATCTTCTAGCCATTTTTGTATTGGGTAGAAATAGAAATATAAAATAAAATAATAATACTTTTTAATATTAAGCTGCATGAGCTGTTTACATATATTGGAGATTAAACCTTTGTCCATTGATTCGTATGCAAATATTTTCTCCCATTCTGAGGGTTGCCTTTTTCCATTCCCGTATTTTAGCAAAAAAAAAGAAAGAAAGAAAAAGAAGCAGAACAGAGATGTGTATAAAATATGCCTCTTGAAACAGTCGTTTTGAAATATCGACGTCTTTTAAAATTTTGGGTCGATATAAGAACCCAGGATTTGTTTTGAGGGCAGGTGTCATTTACAGGCCTGCAATTATTTTGAATACCAACTGACCATTAGCGCTTGGTTTACAGCTGCTGTTGTGCGAAATGGCCACAAGGTGGCAGCAGTTCTCCTTTACCAAATCTGGTTACTAGGGCAACAGAGCCTCAATGGAAGTCGTGTTCTAGGTTGTAATTTCGAATGGAATGTGCCAGGAAAAAGCCCCTTAAGTTTGTCTCACGACTTCTTGTTCGTTTTTTTAATTTTTTATAACAGCAAGTTTGATTACAATGTTTAGCTTGTTGTATGTGTGCAAGGTGTGGTTCTTTTGCACATATACATATGTCTGTTCTTCCTGGGACCCTTTTCCCATGTACGTTATGACAGAATGTTGAGTAGTCTTCTCTTGGTATTCCGTAGGTGTTTGGTGATTCTATATTTCACCTGTGTTTGTATATGTCTGTTAACCCCAATATCCTAATGTATCCAATCCTCACAGCTTTCCAGTGGTGAACCATAAGTTTGTTTAATGAATCTGTGATTGCCCTTCTCTGTGGAAATATCTTCACTGGTATCAAGTTTTAGGTAACACCTATAAGTGATATCATACGATATGTGTCTTTCTCTTTCTGACTTACTACAAGTCACGTGATTACCTCTAGACTCATCTACGGTGCTGCAAATGGCATTGTGTCCTTTTCTTCCTCGGCTAATATTGTGTCTGTACATGTACCAGTTCCTCTCTGTCCACTCATCTGTTCATGGAATTTTTTGGTTGTTTCCATGTCATGGCTAGTGTAATGCTGTGGCAATGCACATTTGCCTGCCTGTGTCTTTCCAATTCTGTCTTCTTAGGGTCTAGGCCCAGGAGTGGGCCTGCTGGATCATATGGTAGCAAAACGTTTACCTTGTAGAGGCACCTCCATTCTGTTCTCATTAGTGTCTCTTACCAGGATACGTCCCACTTAAAGTTGAAGTTATGGTCTTCTCCACAACACCTTCAGCGTTTATTGTTTGTAGTATTTTTGCTGATGTTTATTCTGACGAGTGTGAGCTGATACCACTTTGTGGTTGGATTTGCATGCGTCTCATAATCTCTTGAAATTGAGCCTTCTCGCATGTCCTTTTTTTCTTCAAACTGTGAGTACAGCTTACCTCTTCAAATTGTTTTCTTGAAGTCTGTGTGACATTTAGAAATATTTTGGCCATTACCTCCCTCAAGACATTTTGAGGTCAGGTTTCATTGACAGCCCTCCAGTATTGGTGCATATGAAGTGACCCTAAGTACCGGTTTTAAAGCTGCTTTTGCAGGTAACGGCCAGAGGGCGGCAGCATTTCTGCTTTTCCCAATCTGGTAACTAGGGAAACAGACCATCCTGGCAGTGGTGTTCCTCGGTTATATATTAGAGTGGAATGTGCCCCCAAAAGCTGATGTCTCCTTACTTATGTTTGCTTTATGAATTGAATTTATACTTTTCTTATTGGAGTCATATTCCATTGCGAACATGGACTACTTCTTCTTTGTGCATTCCTCTGTTGATGGACATTTTTGTAGCTTCCAAGTATTGGCTATGTTAAATATTGGTGTAGTGCACTATTGCCAGCCTGTGTCTTTTTTTTGGCTGTACGTGGGCCTCTCGTTGCCGTGGACCCTGCCATTGCAGAGCACAGGCTCCGGACATGCAGGCCCAGCAGCCATAGCTCACGGGACCGGCCGCTCTACGGCATGTGGGATCTTCTGGAACCGGGGTATGAACCCGTGTCCCCTGTATTGGCAGGTTGACTCTGAACCACTGCGCCACCAGTGAAGCCCAGCCTGTGTCTTTTTGATTCTCATCCCCTCAGGCGATAGGCCCAGCAGTGGGCATGCTTGATTGAAATGTAGCTCAGTATTTACCTTTACAAGGCACCTCATTTTTGTTTTCATTACTGGCTCTTACAATGTCCCACGTTGAACCAAGGGTAGGCATTTCTCCAAAACCCCTTCAGCATTTATTGTTTGCAGAATTTTTGCTGATGGGCATTCTGACTGGTGTGAGCTGATAGGTTTATGTCATTTGGATTTGCATATCTTTAATTATTCCTAATGTTCAGCCTTTTTCCATGCCTTTTTAAATTTCTTGTACAGAAAAACAGAAAAAAACGGAGAGTACAATTAACCTCTTGAAATAGTCTTCTTGGATGGTTGCCCTCTTTTGAATTTTCTGGTCAAATTTCGACCCCAGGATTGTTTTGGAGGGCAGGTGTCATTCACAGGCCTGCAATGAGTGTGAATATTTAGTGACCATTAGCACTGGGTTTAAAGCTGCTGTTGTGGGAAATGGCCACAAGGTGGCGGTATTTCTCCATTCCCAAATCTGGTTACTAGGGCAGCAGAGCCTTTCTGGGACCAATGGAATACAGAAGAAGGCATCATTGAAATCTAATACAGAAAACCATGTCCTGGTGGATGGTAGAATGACCAGCAGGGTGTAGGAATTAGGAACTACTGGATGTATATCCTCGGTGACTTCACTGACTGTCCTGACATCCTTTACTAGGTCCTTAGCAGCCCACGGGGCTGACGTGGTCAGGACAATGCCAGATTATGGAGCTCACCTGTGCAACTACGCAGCAGCTCATGGGGCTCTCATGGTCAGGCCACTCCCAGGTTATGGAGCTCACCTGTGCAACTACCCAGCAGCTCATGGGGCTCTCGTGATCAGGCCCCTCCCAGGATACGTAGCTCCCGTGGGCAGGTAGGACAGCAGGGCTGGGAACAGAGGAATCGTACACATAGCACTCATTTCAGACCACTCCAGATCGCCTGTCTCTCAGAGCTGACACGCAGCACCTCAGAGCAGGACTTGAACTAACAAACAGCATCTCCGACAGGTCTGTGACCCTGGGCGTCACTCTGTGCGGCCTCCCTCTGCCTGGTCTTCCAGAGACTTCCACTGCAGATGGGGCACCAGGCCTCTGTCTCCACCCATCACCCCTCCTCTCCCTGACTCCTGGGTTCCTCTCATTAAGAGAGTGTCTTCTTGACGTTGTCTCCCACTCATGGGCCACATAAAATGATTAGAAAACAAGCCGGAGCTGCAGCCCCTTGCCTATCCTGACTCTTAGGAGCCCACAGCTGTTCCTTGGACCTGGCTGGTTCAGCGAGGTCCATTTTCTGCAATGTGAGCCCCTGAGGTTTGAGGATTGGCTGAGCTGGGCAGCCTGACCCTGCCGGCCAGCCCTGCCCAGGTGTGCCTGTGTTGAGGTCAATATAAACACCACTCCAGGCAGCAAGAGGCACTGCAGGTATGCCTGACGCCATATTCTCTGCCCCGTCAGCAGTCTCGGGGCTGTGCTGGTGGGAGGGTGTGAGGGGCCACGGCTTTGTGGGTGGTCCGGTGTGAGTGGGGCTCTGCTGGAGATTCTGCAGGAGTTGCCAGGCTGCCACCTGCTAAAGAAGAGGATGTGTCACCCATACCTTCCGCTGGAATTTCTCCCCGGGCAGAGGTGAGGAAGGAAAAATGCAGTGGGGGCCGGGACAGGAGGGGTATCTCAGGCAGGGAAATGGAAAGCTTCCAGAAGAGCGCCCAGGGCCAGGAGCATTCTGGCTGGCCTGCAGCTACAAAGTCGCCCTGCGGGCTGGCACTGGTGTGGCTCCACGGCCCTTCCTCTAGGCTTACAAGTCCTTGTACATATTCAGGTGTTTTACCTGGGAAGGGAGGGAACAGTTCAGCAGCAGCTGGCCTGGGGCTCCCCTCATGTTTAAGCTCAGACGCCTCGGGAAGGTCCCCCAGGTTTGCAATGAGGACGTTCCTTGCGGGGCGGGTGGCATGCTGGCTGCATAGGAGATGATTCCCCACCTCTGACGAACTTCAGAATTGTTTACCACTGGAGCAAGTGACCTGATAGCGTTTTCCTCTGTATAACTGGTGGGTTCTGTTTTTTTTTTCTTTTTTGGTTCAAGGTAGATTTCATTTCTCTTTCATGTATTTATAGATATAAGCATGGAAATCATTCATTCATATAAATATATCTGTGTGAAGGGAGGAAGTTTTTTCTGATTTATTTTTAAATTTTATTTTTTAATCTTGAAATTTAATTTTATTTATTTTTTATACAGCAGGTTATTATTAGTTATCTATTTTATACATATACATGTATACAGGTCAATCCCAATCTCCCAACTCACCCCACCACCACCACCCCATGCCTTCCCCCGCTTGGTGTCCATACGTTTGTTCTCTACCTCTGTGTCTCTATTTCTGCCCTACAAACCGGTTCATCTCTACCATTTTTTCTAGGTTCCACATATATGCATTAATATACAATATTTGTTTTTCTGTTTCTGACTTTCTTCACTCGGTATGACAGTCTCTAGATCCATCGACGTCTCAACAAATGACCCAGTTTCATTCCTTTGTATGGCTGAGTAATATTCCAATTTATATATGTACCACATCTTTATCCATTCGTCTGTCTGTGGGCATTTAGGTTGCTTCCATTACCTGGCTATTGTAAATAGTGCTGCAATGAACATTGTGGTGAATGTGTCTTTGATTTATGGGTTCCTCTGGGTATCTGTCCAGAAGTGGGATTGCTGGATCCTATGGTAATTCTATTTTTAAGGAACCTCCATACTGTTCTCCATAGTGACTGTATCAATTTACATTCCCACCAATGGTGGAAGAGGGTTCCTTTTGTCCACACCCTCCCCAGCATTTGTTGTTTGTAGATTTTCTGATGATGCCCATTCTAACAGGTGTCAGGTGATACCTCATTGTAGTTTTGATTTGCATTTCTCTAACAATTAGTGATGTTGAGCAGCTTTTCATGTGCGTCTTGTCCATCTCTGCACCTTCTCTGAAGAAATGTCTATTTAGATCTTCTAGCCATTTTTGTATTGGGTAGAAATAGAAATATAAAATAAAATAATAATACTTTTTAATATTAAGCTGCATGAGCTGTTTACATATATTGGAGATTAAACCTTTGTCCATTGATTCGTATGCAAATATTTTCTCCCATTCTGAGGGTTGCCTTTTTCCATTCCCGTATTTTAGCAAAAAGAAAGAAAGAAAGAAAAAGAAGCAGAACAGAGATGTGTATAAAATATGCCTCTTGAAACAGTCGTTTTGAAATATCGACGTCTTTTAAAATTTTGGGTCGATATAAGAACCCAGGATTTGTTTTGAGGGCAGGTGTCATTTACAGGCCTGCAATTATTTTGAATACCAACTGACCATTAGCGCTTGGTTTACAGCTGCTGTTGTGCGAAATGGCCACAAGGTGGCAGCAGTTCTCCTTTACCAAATCTGGTTACTAGGGCAACAGAGCCTCAATGGAAGTCGTGTTCTAGGTTGTAATTTCGAATGGAATGTGCCAGGAAAAAGCCCCTTAAGTTTGTCTCACGACTTCTTGTTCGTTTTTTTAATTGAATTTTAATTTTTTATAACAGCAAGTTTGATTACAATGTTTAGCTTGTTGTATGTGTGCAAGGTGTGGTTCTTTTGCACATATACATATGTCTGTTCTTCCTGGGACCCTTTTCCCATGTACGTTATGACAGAATGTTGAGTAGTCTTCTCTTGGTATTCCGTAGGTGTTTGGTGATTCTATATTTCACCTGTGTTTGTATATGTCTGTTAACCCCAATAACCTAATGTATTCAATCCTCACACCTTTCCAGTGGTGAACCATAAGTTTGTTTAATGAATCTGTGATTGCTCTTCTCTGTGGAAATATCTTCACTGGTATCAAGTTTTAGGTAACACCTATAAGTGATATCATACGATATGTGTCTTTCTCTTTCTGACTTACTACAAGTCACGTGATTACCTCTAGACTCCTCTACGGTGCTGCTAATGGCATTGTGTCCTTTTCTTCCTCGGCTAATATTGTGTCTGTACATGTCCCAGTTCCTCTCTGTCTACTCATCTGTTCATGGAATTTTCGGTTGTTTCCATGTCATGGCTAGTGTAATGCTGTGGCAATGCACATTTGCCTGCCTGTGTCTTTCCAATTCTGTCTTCTTAGGGTCTAGGCCCAGGAGTGGGCCTGCTGGATCATATGGTAGCAAAACGTTTACCTTGTAGAGGCACCTCCATTCTGTTCTCATTAGTGTCTCTTACCAGGTTACGTCCCACTTAAAGTTGAAGTTATGGTCTTCTCCACAACACCTTCAGCGTTTATTGTTTGTAGTATTTTTGCTGACGTTTATTCTGACTAGTGTGAGCTGATACCACTTTGTGGTTGGATTTGCATGCGTCTCATAATCCCTTGAAATTGAGCCTTCTCGCATGTCCTTTTTTTCTTCAAACTGTGAGTACAGCTTACCTCTTCAAACTGTTTTCGTGAAGTGTGTGTGACATTTAGAAATATTTTGGCCATTACCTCCCTCAAGACATTTTGAGGTCAGGTTTCATTGACAGCCCTCCAGTATTGGTGCATATGAAGTGACCCTAAGTACAGGTTTTAAAGCTGCTTTTGCAGGTAACGGCCAGAGGGCGGCAGCATTTCTGCTTTTCCGAATCTGGTAACTAGGGAAACAGACCATCCTGGCAGTGGTGTTCCTTGGTTATATATTAGAGTGGAATGTGCCCCCAAAAGCTGATGTCTCCTTACTTATGTTTGCTTTATGAATTGAATTTATAGTTTTCTTATTGGAGTCATATTCCATTGCGAACATGGACTACTTCTTCTTTGTGCATTCCTCTGTTGATGGACATTTTTGTAGCTTCCAAGTATTGGCTATGTTAAATATTGCTGTAGTGCACTATTGCCAGCCTGTGTCTTTTTTTTGGCTGTACGTGGGCCTCTCGTTGCCGTGGACCCTGCCATTGCAGAGCACAGGCTCCGGACATGCAGGCCCAGCAGCCATAGCTCACGGGACCGGCCGCTCTACGGCATGTGGGATCTTCCGGAACCGGGGTATGAACCCATGTCCCCTGTATTGGCAGGTTGACTCTGAACCACTGCGCCACCAGTGAAGCCCAGCCTGTGTCTTTTTGATTCTCATCCCCTCAGGCGATAGGCCCAGCAGTGGGCATGCTTGATTGAAATGTAGCTCAGTATTTACCTTTACAAGGCACCTCATTTTTGTTTTCATTACTGCCTCTTACAATGTCCCACGTTGAACCAAGGGTAGGCATTTCTCCAAAACCCCTTCAGCATGTATTGTTTGCAGAATTTTTGCTGATGGGCATTCTGACTGGTGTGAGCTGATAGGTTTATGTCATTTGGATTTGCATATCTTTAATTATTCCTAATGTTCAGCCTTTTTCCATGCCTTTTTAAATTTCTTGTACAGAAAAACAGAAAAAAACGGAGAGTACAATTAACCTCTTGAAATAGTCTTCTTGGATGTTTGCCCTCTTTTGAATTTTCTGGTCAATTTTCGACCCCAGGATTGTTTTGGAGGGCAGGTGTCATTCACAGGCCTGCAATGAGTGTGAATATTTAGTGACCATTAGCACTGGGTTTAAAGCTGCTGTTGTGGGAAATGGCCACAAGGTGGCGGTATTTCTCCATTCCCAAATCTGGTTACTAGGGCAGCAGAGCCTTTCTGGGACCAATGGCATACAGAAGAAGGCATCATTGAAGTCTAATACAGAAAACCATGTCCTGGTGGATGGTAGAATGACCAGCAGGGTGTAGGAATTAGGAACTACTGGATGTATATCCTCGGTGACTTCACTGACTGTCCTGACATCCTTTACTAGGTCCTTAGCAGCCCACGGGGCTAATTTGGTCAGGGCAATGCCAGGTTACGGAGCTCACCTGTGCAACTACGCAGCAGCTCATGGGGCTCTCATGGTCAGGCCACTCCCAGGTTATGGAGCTCACCTGTGCAACTACCCAGCAGCTCATGGGGCTCTCGTGATCAGGCCCCTCCCAGGATACGTAGCTCCCGTGGGCAGGTAGGACAGCAGGGCTGGGAACAGAGGAATCGTACACATAGCACTCATTTCAGACCACTCCAGATCGCCTGTCTCTCAGAGCTGACACGCAGCACCTCAGAGCAGGACTTGAACTAACAAACAGCATCTCCGACAGGTCTGTGACCCTGGGCGTCACTCTGTGCGGCCTCCCTCTGCCTGGTCTTCCAGAGACTTCCACTGCAGATGGGGCACCAGGCCTCTGTCTCCACCCATCACCCCTCCTCTCCCTGACTCCTGGGTTCCTCTCATTAAGAGAGTGTCTTCTTGACGTTGTCTCCCACTCATGGGCCACATAAAATGATTAGAAAACAAGCCGGAGCTGCAGCCCCTTGCCTATCCTGACTCTTAGGAGCCCACAGCTGTTCCTTGGACCTGGCTGGTTCAGCGAGGTCCATTTTCTGCAATGTGAGCCCCTGAGGTTTGAGGATTGGCTGAGCTGGGCAGCCTGACCCTGCCGACAAGCCCTGCCCAGGTGTGCCTGTGTTGAGGTCAATATAAACACCACTCCAGGCAGCAAGAGGCACTGCAGGTATGCCTGACGCCATATTCTCTGCCCCGTCAGCAGTCTCGGGGCTGTGCTGGTGGGAGGGTGTGAGGGGCCACGGCTTTGTGGGTGGTCCGGTGTGAGTGGGGCTCTGCTGGAGATTCTGCAGGAGTTGCCAGGCTGCCACCTGCTAAAGAAGAGGATGTGTCACCCATACCTTCCGCTGGAATTTCTCCCCGGGCAGAGGTGAGGAAGGAAAAATGCAGTGGGGGCCGGGACAGGAGGGGTATCTCAGGCAGGGAAATGGAAAGCTTCCAGAAGAGCGCCCAGGGCCAGGAGCATTCTGGCTGGCCTGCAGCTACAAAGTCGCCCTGCGGGTTGGCACTGGTGTGGCTCCACGGCCCTTCCTCTAGGCTTACAAGTCCTTGTACATATTCAGGTGTTTTACCTGGGAAGGGAGGGAACAGTTCAGCAGCAGCTGGCCTGGGGCTCCCCTCATGTTTAAGCTCAGACGCCTCGGGACGGTCCCCCAGGTTTGCAATGAGGACGTTCCTTGCGGGGGGCCTGCTGGCTGCATGGGAGATGATTCCCCACCTCTGACGAACTTCAGAATTGTTTACCACTGGAGCAAGTGACCTGATAGCGTTTTCCTCTGTATAACTGGTGGGTTCTGTTTTTTTTTTCTTTTTTGGTTCAAGGTAGATTTCATTTCTCTTTCATGTATTTATAGATATAAGCATGGAAATCATTCATTCATATAAATATATCTGTGTGAAGGGAGGAAGTTTTTTCTGATTTATTTTTAAATTTTATTTTTTAATCTTGAAATTTAATTTTATTTATTTTTTATACAGCAGGTTATTATTAGTTATCTATTTTATACATATACATGTATACAGGTCAATCCCAATCTCCCAACTCACCCCACCACCACCACCCCATGCCTTCCCCCGCTTGGTGTCCATACGTTTGTTCTCTACCTCTGTGTCTCTATTTCTGCCCTACAAACCGGTTCATCTCTACCATTTTTTCTAGGTTCCACATATATGCATTAATATACAATATTTGTTTTTCTGTTTCTGACTTTCTTCACTCGGTATGACAGTCTCTAGATCCATCGACGTCTCAACAAATGACCCAGTTTCATTCCTTTGTATGGCTGAGTAATATTCCAATTTATATATGTACCACATCTTTATCCATTCGTCTGTCTGTGGGCATTTAGGTTGCTTCCATTACCTGGCTATTGTAAATAGTGCTGCAATGAACATTGTGGTGAATGTGTCTTTGATTTATGGGTTCCTCTGGGTATCTGTCCAGAAGTGGGATTGCTGGATCCTATGGTAATTCTATTTTTAAGGAACCTCCATACTGCTCTCCATAGTGACTGTATCAATTTACATTCCCACCAATGGTGGAAGAGGGTTCCTTTTGTCCACACCCTCCCCAGCATTTGTTGTTTGTAGATTTTCTGATGATGCCCATTCTAACAGGTGTCAGGTGATACCTCATTGTAGTTTTGATTTGCATTTCTCTAACAATTAGTGATGTTGAGCAGCTTTTCATGTGCGTCTTGTCCATCTCTGCACCTTCTCTGAAGAAATGTCTATTTAGATCTTCTAGCCATTTTTGTATTGGGTAGAAATAGAAATATAAAATAAAATAATAATACTTTTTAATATTAAGCTGCATGAGCTGTTTACATATATTGGAGATTAAACCTTTGTCCATTGATTCGTATGCAAATATTTTCTCCCATTCTGAGGGTTGCCTTTTTCCATTCCCGTATTTTAGCAAAAAAAAAGAAAGAAAGAAAAAGAAGCAGAACAGAGATGTGTATAAAATATGCCTCTTGAAACAGTCGTTTTGAAATATCGACGTCTTTTAAAATTTTGGGTCGATATAAGAACCCAGGATTTGTTTTGAGGGCAGGTGTCATTTACAGGCCTGCAATTATTTTGAATACCAACTGACCATTAGCGCTTGGTTTACAGCTGCTGTTGTGCGAAATGGCCACAAGGTGGCAGCAGTTCTCCTTTACCAAATCTGGTTACTAGGGCAACAGAGCCTCAATGGAAGTCGTGTTCTAGGTTGTAATTTCGAATGGAATGTGCCAGGAAAAAGCCCCTTAAGTTTGTCTCACGACTTCTTGTTCGTTTTTTTAATTTTTTATAACAGCAAGTTTGATTACAATGTTTAGCTTGTTGTATGTGTGCAAGGTGTGGTTCTTTTGCACATATACATATGTCTGTTCTTCCTGGGACCCTTTTCCCATGTACGTTATGACAGAATGTTGAGTAGTCTTCTCTTGGTATTCCGTAGGTGTTTGGTGATTCTATATTTCACCTGTGTTTGTATATGTCTGTTAACCCCAATATCCTAATGTATCCAATCCTCACAGCTTTCCAGTGGTGAACCATAAGTTTGTTTAATGAATCTGTGATTGCCCTTCTCTGTGGAAATATCTTCACTGGTATCAAGTTTTAGGTAACACCTATAAGTGATA